>NW_024881272.1:18382822-18650322 GCF_018691265.1 Tyto alba
CTGTGAGAGGATATGAATGGGAAATACTAAACATTTGAGTTTTATGGTTGGTATGCTACAGACGTGGAGAAACACTTGATGGAAGAGGAAGGGAATGAAAGTCAATGATGAGACAAACATTATGAGGAATGACAGGGACTGGCCTCTCGGAACTGAAGAGGGAGATGAATAACACACGTGTATTGGAGAATACTCCTTTTATCCAGGGAAAGTATTTATATTGCCAAGATATTTGTCTAACAGTGAGATCTTTTCTTCCATCATTGTCCAACTCTGGAAGGTCTAGATTGGGACTAGCTTTTTTTCTTCTCTTTTTATCCCCTCTATGAATACATTTAGAATGAAGGGCACAAAAATAGCACCCTGGATGGAGATATCTAGAAACAACTGCAGTCTCTCAAAACAAAAATTTCTGGAGAGGAAAATGAAGGCACTAGTTAACAGGCAGCAAGGCCCATAAGAGAGGAATTGTTAAGGTAATAAGCAGTTGAGTAAAACTGCCTAAATTTTGTCTAATAAAGTCATCAATATTTAATTACTTTGAAGAAGTATATGTATTGTTAAAGGGTATGACCTGAAATCACTGCACTTCAGATGTTGTTTTAGGTCTTGCACTGTGTTTGCATGTGTGACTCCCAGAGAAGACTGAAATGGCATACTCCTGCTCTCATTTGCCAATCCCAGTACTTTGAGATTTGCTTCAAACTGGTAAAAAATCATCAAGGGAAAGATGGACAGCTGATATGGCTGTGTCAACATGTTTTCCTCAGGAACTTCCATTTCTGTTTGCATGATGCGGGCATACATTTATTACTGAAATGCCTGTTTCAAAAGTTCTTTTCTTGTGCCAGGATTTAATTACTGCTTTAAAAAAATGCAGGAATCCCATCTTCCTTAACCTGTCACTCTTGTAGTACCTTTAGTGTCTCTACAAGATTATATCAATGTCAAGAACAGTGAGCCAATTTTTATATGACAGCCAGAAACTCTTCCAGCAGCTCTTGGTAAGTGATAACTAAATGGCATAGAAGACTCCCTGGTTGCTTCCCTGTGGTGACAGTCATGTGCTTGCCAGCTCCTTGGCTGAAGCGAAGAAGATGCTGTCCTCACTTCCACACCAAGTTTTGTCTGGTTTGTGATGTATAAACTAATTCCACTTCATGTGTATATATCTGGTGATGTGGAACTATACTATCAAGAAACGTATATCTTCAATAAGGCATGACAACTTATCAGTACTATAAGCTATAGATAATAGCAGCCTACTGTGCCTGACTCCATCTCCCTGTGCTAAATCGTGTCAGGATCTGAAATTCACTGTTCCATAAAAAAGAATAGAGGGAGCCAAAATATCTGTGCACACAGGTATATACGTGTATATAGCAAAAAATTATAAGTCATTTGGAGACTCTAACAAGCCCTGCTGAATCCTGTGGGAATAAATTTTTATCTGGTTAGTATACCAAGGGAAATGACAGAAGCCCAGTCACTTGGGACATTTACAGCTAGACCAGACAAAGCACCTCAGCGTTTTAGAGCAGGAGGCACTCCTGCCCTGGCAGAGGAATGTTATTAATGACCATTAAGTCTTCTGCATTTATAAGATAAATTCTGTGAGTTTCTGTTCAACATCAGTATGCCTCAGTTTGTAAAAATCACTATTCACATTTTAGAGTGTCCCTTACTGTTTTTCAAGATCAAAGCCGTAAGATGCAAGAGGCAAAAAATGCATTAATATAAGTAGTCCTTTTTTAAAAGTTTAGGAATTAGAAATAACTCACATTGTATAAATCACATGGCATGATTATTGCATTTAAATGTTACATTGCACTTATGTTTACATTAATTCTTAATAGGTCTGATTTTTTTCCTTCTGAAAACATAATTGGAAACAATATTTTCCCTTTTATTCTAATTAAAATATTTTAATAAATGTTTATTTAGATACTATGTCATGGAAGGTTGCAGCCCTGGCTGCCTAATGTAATGTAAAAATCAATTAGATACAGAAAAATATCTGGTTTTAATTTACAAAGACTAGATATCTGCCTGATCGCTGCTGGGTAGCAATATCCATAACATTTTATATATTAAAATAGTAATGATTAGTATTAATCTTGGACATGCTGTAGTATTTACCTATTCATATATTCAAAGGTAATCTGTTTCCTTGAATGCAGCTTTTGAGTTGCCATATTGTATAATTTCTTTACCACAATGTCTTCTACAGTGGTTTGAAAGCAATTCCTAATGTGCATCTTATACTTAAGGTTTATTTGTCTCATGCAGAGATCAGCATGCAAACATTGCTGCATATGTAAGCCTTGTGACTAATTGCATGCAAAACAATGCAAAAATTTGAACATTGTAGAGCAATTAATAATATCTCTGCTAGTGTAAGTATATTTCCTTCTCCCCATAATCTCTTCCTCCATGCCCCCCCAACCATAAATCATTTCCAACCTGTCAGAATGGATCTGTGCTGGCAAAGAAACAAGGGTAATGTTTCAATTTTCTCCATCTGGTAAGATATTTTCTGTTAGTTTTTCTCCCTCTCTGTAGTTATTGAATTTACATGAAGAACTATGTATTGTAGACTCATAAGATTCCCTGAGAGAGAGTGGAGGAAGCATGACCTGTCTCCCCCTAAATCTGAGGTTGTGTGAGAGAGTGTAAATTCTGTCATGTTAATATTATTGAGAGGTGTAGCTGAGGACCAGGCTGCCTTCCTGCACCTCCAGTGCAAAGGGAAGGAGGCCGGTATACTGGCAGAGAGGCTAGGACTGTGGCCATAGGCCTGTATGTCACTGTAATCTAAGCACATCATTCCATTCTTTTCAATGTACAAAATCAATTAAAAATTAATTATAAGAAAATGCTTCTTTCTTTTCCTAAATATAAGTCATCAACACCTGGGCTTTTACATCTATGTGTCCTTTTTGTGGCTTAATCTGCAAGCTTGGTGGGTTACTGTTTTTTTTTTTACTTCATTTATGTTAAGTATATTATTAATTACTTTTAAAAAATAATTCTGCATGGGAAAAAGCAATATCCTCTCTGAGTGCCAGATCCTGTGTTTGTGATAGCCCTTGTGAACAGTTCTCTGTGTTGCTGTGGGAGTCTCTGTTACAAACTGGCTCACAAATGATGTACAGCTTTGTTATAGCCATTAAAAGTAAAACCTAACTTTACTTACTTGCACAGAGAGAAATTTTTGGTCCTTCTGAAGTAACCACAAGCTGTACTTGTAGAATGCATAGACAAAAAGAAATATCTGGGTGTACAAAATAGTAAATGCTTTTTGAATAGTTCAAAGCTGTAGACCTTGAAGCATAGCACCCCTTAGGGAAGAGGTACAGCGAAGCATGGGTAGCAAAGACGGACTTGGCAATGAAGCTGTCTTCGGTGCTAGTGCTCCAACTCAGGGCCAGGCACTCTTCTGGGGAGCTGATTCACGTCCTAAGTGGAAGAATTCCTCCCTCTTCTTGCCTTTGTCCTTTGTAGTGCCCAGCATTTATCTGAGGATTTTAGCCATTTTGTACTACTTCTCAAATCTAGGTGTTTAGGATTGAGTTGAAATTAAGAAATTATATTAAGATTATGATATAATTAACACTCCTCTTTTTTTTTTATTATTGTTTACTTTTTGTTGTTTGAGCCCTTTTGGGTACATTTGGTTCATATTTTCATGTTTTATTTCGTGTTTGAGAAATCTAGACCCTTTTTTAATGGAAGCTCAGATTCACATCTGTTGATATGATTTCAGCAGTCAGGGCTTTAAGAAAAATAGCAAATATCACAAGATTCATAGGAAGATAATGAGAGTTGGCAACACTATCAATCTCCTCTGAGCATACTTCCATTATAGTTAGGTTATTGGACATAGTTATTTGTTATTGCAAGGTTTCCTCTGTATGGAAAGAGCAGAAAGCCTTGGTCTGAAAGAGAACAAAACCCAAGAAAAGCAGACGTAAATTCTCTGTGAAAGAGCAGAGAGACAGTGTGCATGTGCATGCGTGCCTCTGTCTCCATGGATAGTCAGCACTGAGCACTGAAAACAAAATGCTCTTTGACTTAACAAGTAGGGAGACTACTTAGAAATGTAGAGGCACAAAAATGTCCATGCAATTTCACAGCTAAATACACTACAATTATAATCTAATGCAATAACAATTTTAAGGGTCATTTCATAGTAAGAGAAGAGATATCTTTGGAGTGGTAGAAAGCTCCCACCCAGCCATCATCTAAACAGTAGTTACGGTTCCCTGGGAAGGGAAACACTTGGACCAAATTGCTGACACAGGGACAAAATACTTTTTCAGCTGCTTCCTTGGTGTACCTGAAGTTCTTAGTAGATAAGGGAGACCTTAAAATCACACATCCCCATATACACCTGGAGTCTCACACTCAATATCCCTATCAAAAGGAAGTTAATCTTTCCTTATTTGTGGGTTTGATGTCTAAATCTTTTCTTATTTAATGGCTAGTTATTGCTGTTTTTTGTCTAGACTTGAGCAGCTCCACAATGCACTGTGCACAATGTTCCCTGCATCTGGAAGAAAACTATGCATGTCCCAGGGTATGGAGTTGTAGAACTATTGATAAATAAAGGGTAACTTTACTTTTTAATGAGTTCTAGGCATATGGCAAATAGTACACTATACTTAAAACATGAAGACTCTGGGTAAGATCCTAACTAAAGACAAAAGTAATGGGAACACTCCTTTTATCCTGTAACTTCAGTCTCAGCTTTTTCCTTTTTATGTGTTTGCAAAGTCTCTGTAAGTCTTATTTGTGATGATGTTCATTTCAGCCCCTTGTGTTGCTCTGTGGTCCAGCAGTGACTGGGAGCACTTCAGAGACAGCACACTTTCAGGTGTCACATTACAGCATCTCCTCTGTGTGATAAAAGAGAAGTATTAATAAGCTCCAAAAAAAGCCTCATATGCAGTACTTTCACCACTGCAATGCTGTTCATTAACATGTTAGTAAGCATCAATAGATGCCTCCAAAAGAGACCAAAAGCAGCCAGAATAGAGCTGCTTCTTCCAAACATAAGCAGTGGTTTAGAAATACTAGGTTTGAAAGGAGTGTTCCATTCTGTTTCATGGGTCTTTCAAAACAACGATATAAGTCATCGTTATTAAATCAAAAAGGCACCCTGTGTGCCTGCCAGCCTTTATGTCTGCCAATCAGATTTCTGGAATGCTGTGTTTTCCCTTATAAAGCTAAGATGTGGTATGCTGGGTTGAGAAAGGCAGAAAAGAGGAGAAACAATTACTGAACTGATCAAAATATAAACCAGGAATTGTTAAAAAATGTTCGTGAAGTATTTCACCAATTTTTCAAAATTATGTTGTCCCAGTTCTGCTGAGCTACAGCTCTCATTTTCTGTTTATCCAAAGTATGTATTTCCTTTTATTCAATATTACATCTCCTCAGAGAATGTTAACTGGCTTTTCAAAAGGCAAAGTAAAATAGAAAGGGTGCAGTTTTAAGAAATGTCATGTAAAACAGTATGTGTTTATAGGAGTGTAAAGGGAAAACCATGATGAAATTTATGTCAGTTTAAAACATTAAGGAATTACGAGCAAATCATTGCATTAATTTAAGAAGATGTCTTCCAAAACAATAGAAAGTGGGGATTTGCTTATCAGGATTGTAACTACTTGCCTTTGGAAATGCACGATCCCAGTGGAAGTAGCTGAGATTTACAAGGCAGCTGTATATATGTAATGTGATACATATAGCTGTTTGCTCAAGAAAAGAAATAGCCAGTCACTTGTGTTCTTGGTTCATCTGTGGTGCTTGGGATGTAAGTAGGCCCTAACACTGTTCATTTCAAATGGGTCTTTGTTAGATGCTTCACGCCATAGAATTCAATGAGATTGAAATACACTTTAACTTGTGCATATACATGGTTTTGGACTTAGTAGTGTTTGACTGAAGCATTTGTGGAGGCAAGATCCCAAATTCTTGATCTTTTAGAAAGCTGTTTAGATTGTAAGATTGCAGTTGATGTAAGTACTTACTAAATGTTATCATTCCTAGCCAGTTTTATTCTTCATCTACTGTGCAGTGAGATATAGATAAATACCTAAGCAGATGTACAAACTCAAAAGCGAAATGCTGGCATGCCTGCAAAGGAGCAACAATAGAGTGTTAGGGTCAGGGCACTCAAAATACACCAGTTTCTGAATGCTACAGAAATGCAGAAGCCCATCTGGGAAACTCAGGATCAAATTATAATCACAGCTTTGCTATCACTGCCAAATGGGGAAGTTGCCTTTACTTCCCTACTTCCACATGGTTATGAAGTCCTGCCCCTTCCTTGCACAGGCTCTGGCCCTTGTAAAACTGTTAGACTTGAGTCTGTAGGCTGATCCTATCCTATCCACTTTGCTTGCTGGGTCACTTTTCCATCGTTTTGCTTAGCTGAAGGAGCTCAGGTCCAGGAAGAGCCAGAGGCAGGAGGCAGGCGTGCATGGTGAGGAGCACACAGTTGTGGGCAGATGTCAGGGTCGAGCTTTTCGTTTTTCAACAGCAGTAACTGGTGGGATCAGCTCACCATGGAATGTGTAGCTTCACCCAAAGCAGCAGATTCACCTTTGACAACATTCAGTTGCAGCAGCTTTGTTTCTAACATGCTTATAACTGCTGCAGATATAATTACTTTTCCTGACATATATTATCACATTGGAGATTGATGTCTGATCTAATGAAGGGGGATAGTAAAGTTACTTTGTGTTATCTGTGACCAAGAATGAGAATGCTCATATTTTTCCCAGGCACTTTTTTGAACAAGCTGATTTCTGACAGCTTTTAATTGTTTTATTCTTTTATGAGTGATAATGATCAACCAAATAACAACCTGCCCCAAAAGACATGCGTTATAAAAAAACCACATGAATGCTAGTGCTTAAAGTTAATGGTAATTTCATTTTGAGGAAATGCCATAGCGAGGAAGCTGGACCTTAGTCTTATGCTCTGTTGTTCTGAGGTGGGCAAGGTTATCTGGCCACTCTGCTGGACAAATCCCTCATTTAAGTTACTTCAGCCTGAAGTACATTTCAGTAATCAGACTGTGGACATCTCTAAATAGGTTTCTAATACAAAAGCTGTTGGAAGGAACTCTACTAAAGATGCAGTTGTAAGAAAGTGCCAGAAAACCACACTAGATCTAATTATGCTCTGAAGAAGTAGTTTTATTTATAGTTTTGTTTTGTGCCTTGAACTTTGGTAGCACAACTTGGAACTATATTCAGACTACTTTGAATTTTAATTTATTCAGTCAAAAGCCAGGCCAGCATTGTTTATTGTGTGGATTATATTCATGCTTACTGAAGAATTCACTAGCACTGAGTTTCTAATTATTGTTTTTATCCATGCAGTGAGATGTTTTGCCTGTTGCCTTGTGACCACTGCCCATCTGGAAATCATTTCAAGTTTCATAGGGTTTTGGTAGTGAAGACTAAGAATTTTGTAAGATGCATGCATTCTACTACATTTGCATACCTCTTATCATTTTGTTGAAATATTTACTGGAAATATATTATGCTTTTCTTATTTCCTGAGAAAGTCAATGATTTTGTCCTGTAGCACTGACTGTCTGGCCCATGGTAACCTTCAGCGTCATACGTGAAAAGAAGATCTATGGCACACAAATTCATTTAGGCGGGATAAAGCAGACTCCAGGATTCTCCACAATTGAATTACAATTCTGGGGTGCAGGACAGCTTGTATAGATGAACATCTAGCTTGGCTTGGCTGCAGTTCTGGCTAGTCCAGGAGAGAAGACCGGAAGCAAGATTATTTGGTGCTTTCTTCAGCTTTAATCAGAGGTTCATTTGCCATACTGCTAGGCCTGGGGAGAGAGGCCAGGCATGTGCCTCATCCAGGTATATCAGAACAAATGTTTTCTATGTTGTAGCCATATAAACAAAAATGTTTTACTACTTCCAAAATTATATACTTTTTTTACTGCAGAATATAGTCATATGAGATTATAAATTCAGCTGCTAGCTCTTTGTTGATACAATGTTTGAAATATTCTTGTCCATAATGACATTTGTTTTCTCTTCATTAAGCTCCCTGCCATCTTTTGCCATAAGATAATGTAAAGTCTGCTATGTATGGGATTTCTGTAAACAAAACAGTGCTTAGTTTTAAGAACTCTCAATAAACAACCATTAGACTCTTTAACATGATGTTTTAAACTTTAGAAAAGTTTGACTTTTACATCTCCCAGATGCCTGCTTTCATCATTGCTCTTAAGGTTCTGCTTTGATATCTCTGTTGTGGTTTTGGGCATTTTGATCATTTGTAATTTTAGCATTTTGGGTGAGATTTAGATTGTAATATTTTATTATTTTCTATAAGTGTTCACTGTATAGACATAATTTTGTTTTGCTTTATATAGGACTGGCTATATTTCCTTATTTTATTGCTGTGCAAATTCAGGTTTCAGCCTGAATTTCATGCGTAGTCTCCCATTTTTTTTTTCACAGACAAAGCTCTCATCATCAGTGGAAACTGATTGACCCAAGGGCCTAAAAACTTTTTTCTACCTATAAAAAAGATACCAGAAGAATGCAGCACAGTTAATGTGGTGATTTGTCTTTGCAATTCATTTCAATACCTTATCTGTGGTAGCACTGTAGTGCATGTGTTAATGTAGTACATTTAAACATCAGCAGATGGGGCCCTTGTTTCCTTTGAAGAATGGTTTGTCTTTGAATTTTATTTTTTTTTAATGTCTGTGGCAAGAATGAATTTTTCTTGTTATAACACATTAAATTAATGTATCTTTGTAGCAGATAGGGATCTAAATGCAGATCAGAATGCCTGAACTTTTGTGTGAAGCGGGTGTTTTGAAATCTTACTGGAGATCTAATTTTCATGACTGGCCCTTATTTCTGTAACTGACTGAACAAAAACCTCTGCTTCGAACACCTCAGAAATTTTCTAGGGTTTGGAAACCAGCTATCTACCTCATGGTTGAATCCATCTTTCTACTGTATTTCATAAATCTTTCCGTAGGTAAAAGAATAAAGCAAATTTCTGTGTCTTCTCCAGAATAGGCAGCACCTTTCAAAGTTATTTACAAAATGCAGTTTCCCTTCTCCCAAGGTGAAGTAACATAAAGGCTATATAAAAGTGAAGAAAATGGCATTGAAGAAGCAAGGCAGATATCAGTGTAGAGACTAATGCTTTCTTTTAACCGTTGCATCTAGGAGAAAAGCATAGGAACATGCAGCTAAGGGTAGCATATGTCTTAACTCGGTTTCCTTGCTTCTGAAAGACTTGAATTATAAGTGGAATGGGCTGAATATCTGAATATGATGGGCTTGTTTCTAAGCTTGGTTATCCCCTTAACTGATTCTTAGACCTAAATACATGCATTTTATTTGTAAGTAAAAAACCGTATAGAAGGCAAAGCAAAATACTCTGATGCCTTAACCAATCTTATGAGTGTATTACAAATTTATACTTGTATTTTGCAAATGGGTATCTCATCGTTTGGAATAACTTTTTCAGAGTTGTTAATCTTTCTGATCTAAATAAGCACCTTATTTGAATGTGGCTATAAAGTGGGGTTTTAACATAATGTGTCATAGAGGGCAAATCTTTCCTATTATTAACTTGAAACACCAAAATTACTCCTTCTGTGCTATTTTAATCACTGATGTCAAAATGACTACTGCTTGCTTATTCCAGCTTCTTCATGTGGTATACATGTGCACTAATTTATAGACTGAGGGATTGTTATTTGGGGGAAAAAAGTAGAATAACTAATACCTTAAAAAATTCAGCATGTCAAGAAAACATGTTTGAAAGAAGAGCAGGATTGCATTTGTTGGGTACTGTACCACTACCCAAGGGTTGATACTAAGGGTTAAAGTACTGCTATTTTAAAATTGAAAATTACGTAACATGGATACAGTTACTAGGTAAAGCACATCAATTTGGTACATCATTTATTGTTGCTTGTACATAAAAGATGACATTGGTGCAGATATGATTTGCACTTACTCCTTACTTTTACATAGGATACTTGTTATTAACAGTTATTATCAGTGTCTCATGGTGCAGGTCATTCAAGGTCTGTCAAAAATTATTAATATTTTAATTCTATTTTTGACTGGAGGTATGCTTTGTTTTCCAGAATTCAATAGGGAGCAAACTTCAGGAACAATTTACTGGTTGCTCATTTAGCTGATTTGGGTGCACAGCTCATAAATTGTATGTCCCAGTGAAAGATCACCTAAGCATACCATTCTGCTTGAATTAAAGTTATTTTATCTGCATCATATGGTATAATCTGAGCATCTCAATGCTTCCCTGTATTTTTATTTTCCCCTGTATTCCTCTATATATTTGTCTGTATTGATACAAACTGTTCTTTCTTTACACAGATAAAATATAAAGGGAAATAATCTGATCAGATCATTGGAGTTGTACTGGATTTTTACTGGTGTAATTCCCATCAAAATTTTGTTCTCTGCAGCTATTGTACATGGCAGTGCTTTAACTCAAAAGGGAAAAATTGACTTGCACACCACATTGACTATTGGCATTTCCTTCCAAAATGGCAGTAGATTATTTTTCAGGTAAGTAAGAAATGACAATTTTATTTGAGCCACAAAGCACTCAAAATAATATTTTTCTATACAGTGCATTTTTTTTTCTGTAGATGTGAAAATGAATGATATTAAGATGTGCGTACAGTATATAAAGAAAGAGTAAATGTTCAGGTTAACAAATAACTATTTCTTACATAGTGCATTAAATAATTAATGTAAAGAGAGACTAAGATCCAAGGACAACAGTACAGTTGTCTAATTTAAATGATTATTGTAGTGGTTTATTGATCTTTTTACTCAACACTAATTTTTGTATCTCTTTAGCCATGTATTCATCATGCAAATGATCAAATATAATTTCACTGCTTGTTGCTCAAGAGGGAAGGAAAAAAGGTTTAAACTCTTGAGTAGCAGGCAAAGAAACGTACCTAAAAGGGAGGTTACTTTCTTTAGAAGTAGGGAGCTCTGTTTTGGTTGAAAACTGAGATAGCGCGGCTGTTTAGATCAGCTTACCTGTTTGGAAAAACTAATAGTCATGATTTGAGCGTCATTAGGAACTGTTCTGTACATTGCAAAGTATAAAAATGTGAGGAAGGAAGGGAAAGGGGTTTGAAGAACAAAGCCATTTTGGAGACAAATATCTTATTTACAGTATTAATCTAGGAATTTCTTCACATATATGTAATAAGTAATAATCATTAGTAAGCATCCATAGGACTGTTTATCTAATTGTACCTAGCGGATCTAAATCTAGAGTTTATCTTGCAGTTTGGTGCATTCCCTTTTTTTAATGTTAAAAATGTGTTAAAATCAAAATATGAAATAAAATGTGAATTGTGTAGGTTAATCTTAAGGCTTTCACTGTAGTTCTTTTCAAGAAAATTTCTTTGGTGAATTTTTCTAATGGATGTTGATTTTCAGTTCTGTCTTCTTGTAAGGCCTATACAGAATGCGTTGAGTGAAAGCAATACATAGATTACCTTTTGTTTTTCTAACTTGATGAGCAGGTCTGGCTGTGGTGGAGGTGTTCCTGTGTGTTGTTTTTCTTGCTAAAACATTGTAAAAACCCTTGCCACGAAGGATAACAGTGAATGGCTGTCTGACATAACTCAGCGTGCAGTAAATTTTGGAGCCAAATGGGGATGTCCCATTCTTTGCATTTCTGAAGTTGTAGCTCTATGAAAAGGGTGGAGGCTTTGGGTGAGAAGGGCTTTTATGGGATTTCCTAAAGGAGAGCACTATACACTGGTGTTATAGGAAAATCCCAAACATAGTGGGTCAAGAAGGGAGCCTCCCGCAGATCAGAGTTCCCCCCTCTCTACGTCTGTGCACCTTTGTTGAAGGAAGGTTGGGTATATTTGGTATATTCTTTTTATTCCCTGCAAATCCTGTTTACCTTAAGACAGTACAAAGGGGACTAATATAAGAAAATAAATATTTTTATCTACATTTTGGAGCATACTAGCAGAGCTGGTTGCAATTAGAACTCTACCTTACTGAGCTTGGAAGTTTCCTCAGATCAGAGGAAACCTAGCAGAGTTGGTGCTGGAGCTGACATTTTTCGTTGTGTGTCACTGGATCTACCAAAGTGTGGCAGGCTTGAATTCAAGCATACCAACACCCTGCTCTTACAGCTGGATTTTAGGTAGCACTTAGCTGTGCTCCAGAGGAGTTGGTCTGATTCCCAGGGGAATCTGTTCAAGACTGAAGAAAGTTTGACATTATTAATTGTAATTTTGGTTTGTGACTAAAAACTTCATGTTTTAGGACTTTATTTACAGCATGGTTTCTTAACTTGTTTTTCACCACATTGTTCTAAGTGAATAATGTTTGATGTATCACAATACTTTAAATTAATAGATAACCATTTACAACATTAACACTACCTTAATGAAGATTTTTGCTTGGGATTACAAACAGCTGCTGGAAAAACAGTTCATCTATCATTTATAATCTTTTATTAAATTTGCACCTGGCAATGCAGCTATAGTTATGTCTGTTAATTAAGAGACCTGTGTTTGAGAGGCCTATAACTCTCATTTCCAATCTTATCAGGCTAGAACTTTGTATGCAATCTTTTTACTAGGGTGGACGTTTTTATCCTTGAGTGAGTCAACATTTAACTTCTTCCCTTCTCAATAATTACTCAAGAATTACCTGAAGATGCCAAGTAAGAAAAGGGTTGGTTTTTTTTTTTTGTCTTTTTATCCCACTCATTCCAAAGCTGTCTTGGCCTGGAATAGAAAAACAAATGACAAAACAGAGATGAAAAATAGTTCATAATAAATGATTTAGCATGTATAACTTCTTTCATTTGTGGATTGTCTGTGAGCTGCTTTTGATTCTCTCAAATGAATTTACTATTCAAAATTATTCACCAAATACTTTATCTGAATAATTTTTGGTCTGGAGATTGTTGGCAAGCAGATTGTTGCGTGTATTTGAATTTGTAATTTCAGATATCACTCTGTATACGTTGATTAGATGTAGTAACATTTATGTTCCCTATTTGAAAGAGAAGGTTCTAGAATCCCTAAAATGAGATTTTCAAGATGATGTTTGCAAGTTCAGAATTATAAGTGAGTACATAGTCTCTGAGTGGACAGGCTGATGACTGTTCCTTGAGTGTAAACTCACTTAACAAAGTCTAAGTCTGTTGCCTTTCTCAGAAACAGTTCTCACAACAAACCACCACAAATTCACACAAAAAAATGTATATGCAAAAATGTGCATGTTTTTAAAAAGTGTTAAATTAGCTTGACCTTATTTTATTAATAGTTTTCATTTTTAAGATCCAGTAGAGGGTACAGATTGCCTTTCTCTGGGATGTGCCTTTGTCAGGGAAGATCAGGCTGGAGGCTGGTAAGAGGATTGGAATAGGACTTGAAAGGGAAAGCAGAATATTTCATAGTAGCAGAATAAATAAACCTGTCAATTTAGGAGCCACATTAAACTGTCCAGTATTGCATTATTTTAGGCTGACAAATCTAATGAAGAGTATAGGAAGGATGGATGGAGAGAGAGAAAGATGATTCAGTGTATTGTTCATATGTAGCAGTTTCATACAAACTATCTCTAACCAGCTTACCAATAATGAGATATTGCTATATGGAACTCAATACAATAGCTTTTACATTTGTCACACAGGAAGACAAGACAATATCTTGAAGAAAGATGGAGAAAATGATGAGGAGTATTAGAGAAACACTACAAGTTTTCTTGTAGGGAGAGGAACCGAAAAATGTGGAAGAATGACTAAATGAGAGGGGATAATGCACAGTGGAACTAGAGTTGACCTTCTGGATCATCTAGTCTGACATCTGAAATATATCGCAGGAATGCTTGCTATCTTAAAGAAGATGTTAGCTGGGTTTAAGTAAGAGTTAGTCACCCATCTTTTGCTTAATTTTGCAACTTTGAAAGTTCTTGTAATACTGTTTTTTGGTAACATTTTCTTCTTTTTTTTTTTTTTTGCTACCACAAATGCTTTACCTGTCTTTTTTGGCATCATATTCCATACCCAATGACTGGATTAAGTACAGGCAAATTCTAAAGAGAAAGTTCAGGCTTGATTTAAAAATGAATAGTGATTTCTTAAGGAAGACCAAAGTTTTTAACTAGATGGCTTAATTAATGTGAAAGAATAACTCTTAATTATTAAGCATCATACTGATCTGGTAGAAGAGAAGTGCAGTGGACTTAGGAAGCAGGTGTAGTGGCCAAGTGGATTCCCAAAGTAAGTCCAGAAGAAAAATTGTCACTGAAAGTGTGTTATGTTTTGCTGTAGTAAGCAACTTGACAGTGATTGGGGTTGTTGTCACAATTCTGGATTAGAAAGGGTCTGTAACCCTTTAGATGTTGGTGATACTTAGAGTAACAGAGCAAAATTGTAGAAGATTAATAGAGGGAGTGTTTTTGGCAGTTTTTGCTGGGGAGTAAACAGGAGACCTCAAAAAGAATTATGGAGAGGGAACTTTACAGGGAGTTTTGGAGAGGGAAGGAATGTTTAAGGCTCAGGGCTGATTTCAATAGGGCAAAGCTTAACTGTGGCCTGGCTTCACATACCCATGCAACTCCACTGAGGACAAAAGGAATCGTGCTGACACAAGTAAGCAGAATTTAGATCCTGCTTGCAGTAAGGTGGCCAGCATAGTAGATGATCCTGCAAAAATCCAGGGCAGTACTGAAACTTGCACTTTTTCAGTCTTTCCCTAGCTGGGCTTACTGTTGTACTAGAGGTTTGGTTTCACAATTTGTATGCATTTTTTTTTAAACATTCACTTTCATTATAAGCGTCTTTTCTTCATTTGCATGTGTTCTTGAAGTTTTTGAGATCTTCCTAAGCACTTGTGTGAGTCTTTTTATGTGCCTATAGTTACAACCTGATTGCTGAATGTCTTGGGTGAATATCTGGAGTTTGGTTGAATAGCTGAAGGTGCACCAAACGGCGGCATTCAGAGGTATTTGACCAGGAATGATTGACAGCATCTGTAACTACTTATTATGTCAAGGCTTCAGCACACCGATTGATGGGAAATGATGTATAATAAATTAGAATGATCACACATCATTTCCCATCGATTGAAATGCCAAATCCTTTGATGGAGTAATGAGTTATGGCCAATACTACTCACTGTCTTAGTGGGAGATTGATTGCATATTCCTTCATCAATGTGATCAAACAACTAAGTACACATGTAACACGCAAGTTCTACTGCGTTTTCAGTATAAAGTGCAAGTAATACTATGTAGTCAGTGTTGCTTCTGTGGTATTATCAGTGCTACCTGACTATATGTGAAACATGAGTAAACATGAAAATGTGACCAAATTAATTAAATACAGACACTTTAAAGAAAGATAAGCTGATTCCTTCTCGGTTTCATGTACCAACAGAAGACTAAGGATAAGATTGAATTTACCAAAATCAGTTATGCAATAAATTCTAATTAAGAAAATCCTCACTAATGAAAACTCAGTTCTTGCTTTATTCTTTTTCTGAATTGCATGTCCTTACAGAAATTAAACTTCATTTGCTTTGACTCAGGAAAGAGTAGATAGAGCTGTGTCTCCAGGAAAGTACATGGCCCTCAAATTAGTAAAAGGAAAGGAAAGTTTCTAGCAGTCTGCTAAGAAAATAATTTGCTTTAGAATTCTGTGTTTTTCTTCTATTCCAGAAAGTTCTTTATCTCCATCTGTACATTATAAAATTAATTATTTGTACCAGCTAGTCCCCTTATCCTTCTTTCTTAGGAAAGATACTTAGGTGCAAACACACGTGTACACACACATCTTGAACAGTATTTAAAAGGCTACACTGTGGTATCTTGTGCTTATTCCAGTGTGTTATTATTTCTATACTCAGTGTTTCAGACATTTAGTTTTACTTCACTTATAGCAGTACTCTCCATTAGCCAAAAAACCCCACCAGAAAACATTGGCTAACATACAAGATAATGTAGCTGAAGAAAATACGATCTAGAACAAAAGAAGTATAAGAAAAGCTTTTTCTTGAGCTCATGGTTTGAACACAGAGGCCATTTATTTTTCTTCACTGTTCTTTTCAACTGTTGAGAAGTGGATGTAGTCTTTCTGAGATGCAGACTTCTGAAGAAGAAATTAGCTAAATTCTGTCAAGCAAATTCCCTTTGGGAAGGAATTGCAATAATTTTCTATATTTAAAAGTTATTTTGTAGGTGCATAAAAGCTATTTTCTGATGCACAACTGGTCTGTGTTGTCCATGAGAGAATGTGATGATGAAGAAATGTGGACTTGTTATGTACTTAAGTGAATTTAAAACATTTTGTAGATTATTTTTCATGAGAATGAACTATATTAAAATGAGTATTTCTGGATTACAGTTGCACAATAAGGACTGGTCAGCTGAGCAATGACAGCAGTTTGAGATCAATAGATGGAAGCTAACTTTAAACCAGGTACTGTTGATGTCTTGCCAAGGCAGCATGAGGCTTAATGTGGGCCAATTAACCCTAACTGTCATGAAGATTTTGCAGCAGGCAGTCACTTTCAAAGTGCTAGAGCAAGACAGCTACTGAGATTGGAGCTAGCTAATTTAAGCTCTTGTGAGCATCTACACAGCACTGCAATCACTACTTATGCAGACTATGTAACCTCTGCAATGTGAAAGCAGTGTGGTCACGCTGCAGTACTGAGGCTGCAGGCAAGTATTTGTAAATTAGGAAATGTCAGAACGTAGGTTGCTTGTGATACTTAAATTTTATCTCTGTATGCATATTCACTATGGCAGAGCCTTTAATTACATGATCACCTGCTATGTTTTTCTACTGACTTCTGTCTCATTCAATGCTTTGCACAGGCAGCAATCATAGACAGCAGCAACTTTTAACATCTTAATGGAAAAAGAGAAGCACAATTCTACAGTTACATGGACCTCAAACAATTACCTGTTGAGAATTTGAGACTTGAACTTCTGTTCTTGAAATGTGATGAACTTTAGGACTAAATGAGTATGCAGTAGGAAAAGCCCGCTTTCCTTGCATGATTTCCTTAAACTGTGAGCTAGGTCAGATGGGTACCAGAAAGTGGTCCAAGGCACCTTTCTTTCTCTCCTCTATCATATCCATCCACTCACCCACCCAGAAAGGCTGGCTTTCATTGTGGTTTCCAGTGCGTGTGGGCAGTTCAGTTTCTTTGGCTGGGCTATTACTCTGCAGATAATGTTCTGCCATTCTGTAATTGCTGACTGCTCAACAGAAACAGGAAATCCCTTTCTTATTCCAGAAGCTTACAACTGTGCAAAATATAGGCAGAATATACAGTGACAAAGAAGGGATAGTTCTGTGGGTTAAGAACTTCTTCTTTGTTCTACTTCTAAAGCTTCCTATAGCAGTAACATTGTTGGAGTGTATTATGGACACTTCCATAAAGCCTTCATGTAAAGAATTACTGACAACAGCAGGACAAACTAAAAAAAGTAGCAACTATATAACAGTTAAATAATTAACTTTGAGAACTGATTTTATATTCACATAATATATGTAAATGCACATGAATAACGGAATTTTTAAAATTCAGCTCTGTATTAAGATTCAAATCCAGTATTTCACTTATTGCCACTTGGCTTTCATCCATTTGCTCTGTTAGAAGCCATTCTCCTGCATTACTCATTAGCACAACAGCAGCATGATGTACACAGTGCATAGCCGGTTCTTGAAAAATGTACTCCAACTTCCAAATTATTTAAAAATATTTTTATCTGTAAGGAATGGCTAAATACACAGGAATTGGTAGAGAGACTGCTTTGGTTTTTTTATACCACTGTAAGTCACAGCAAAATTTGACCTCAGATGTTTAACTTGCCTCCCATGAAAATCAATGTGGTTGATGCATCCAAGTTCTCATTTAAATGTACATTGAGACACTGAAGTACTTTTTATAAAAGTGAATTTTTGACCAAGTACAGTAAATTGTAACAGCTTCTGACCCTGTTACAATAAATACATAATTTATAACAAGTACCATACTAAACACAATTTTTCTGAAGTGTCTTGGAGAGGTAGTTACTTGCTATGCATATGCAATTGCCACTTTTTAATATTTAAATATCTTGGAAGTTTAACTTTTTTGTTCAAAATAGGAAAGGCACGTCAGCTTTCATAGCTGAAACAAAATCAATGTTAAATAATTACAAATGAAAAAAATCATCTGAAGCTATCCAACATGTATTTTTATACATTATCTCAGAAGGTCAAAACTAAGATTGAGAAAACACGCATGAATACAAATTGCTTTGCCATATTCAGGGTCCTGTGGGTTCCTTTAGTTTTTATGGATGATTAAAAAAACTCTTCAAAATGATAGGACTGCAGGAGGATGGCAAATTCCAGGGCACCACACAGCGACGTAGGATTCTGGAGAGTTATCCTGTTACCAAGCTCCCCTTTGCGCAAATGCCATGGAATTCCTGCCAACTAACAGTATTATCAGGATTTAATTAGCACTGAGAAATACATTAGAAGGCTTTGAACCTTGGGATAGAGAAAAATGTATGAAAATCTCATAAGCAGCTGAACTTAAGGAAAAAGTTGGGATAAATTTAATTGTCATGCTATTATTTAGGTTACCAAAGAAGCCACAGGATCTGATGAGGGAAACACATGGTGATAAATTAGCCAGGGCAGACCACTGTATTAGTGAGGCCACACTTCTTTGTCTATATTGCTGTATAACTCTACCTTGAGAATTACATGTAATTGAGGACAAAGAAAATGAGAATATTAATCACACTGTATACTTTTGGTCTTTATTAGTCCTCCTTGTATTCTACCAGTGCTTAAAAGACCTGGTTATAGATACCATTTCATATATTTTTTGTATTCTACAAAGTTCAGTCCATGGCCTAAAGAATTTACAATCCTATGCATTAGCCAAGGCATCCCAAATGGGTGCAGACTGACACAAATATAAGAAAATAATGAGACCATCTTGTTCAATATGGTAGACAGTGGCCATACTTTAACAGCACTTTTGTCGTTGCCCACTGGTGTTCCCATGTAAGCATTAGGAAAATTTTTAGGCAGGGGATACTTTATTTTTGCAGGTGTTTAAGGTAGTACCGGCTCAGAGAGGTAAAAGGATGAAGAGCTTATTTTCAAATTCATCAAATCCATGATGAAACTGGTTTCCCCTTTTATCTGATTCTCTTATTCTTTTCATGGGAATAAGGAAAACCAAAGTCTTTTGTCCTGCCAGCCCTCTATAGAGTATCACTGAGCCTGCAGTGTTTTCTAGGCAATTGCTTGGGAAAGCATAGATCATTTACAGATGAAACCTCTCAATTTTCATTACTCAATAAAATGCACACAGACAAGTTACGCAAATAACAGTACCTTTAAAAGCGTTTTTTCAGTGCTGTAATGATGCTCAAATTAATTCAAGTGATTTTATTAGAGATAAAAATTATTGGAAATCCTGATTTCTTCTATGATGCCTCTAAAACTATACCTAAGTGAAACATTTTTACTTCAGATCCAGAAATACAAATTTCTGGCATTGCTTATCATTAGAATTTTTCGCCTCAGGCTTTGTCTTTATTAGCAGCTTAAGAGTATATTTAGCACTGTCATATGTGAAATCTCTTCTGTTTGCTAAACTAATATGGGATAAAATGTCTTTTTTTACAGTGTTACTCATTCATTATATAAAAATGAAAGAAACTAGTGTGTATGTGGAACTACTCTCTATTTTTATGACAAAAGGGAGGTGACAATACACATCCCTTAGGCACCCAGGGGTATTATGTAAGAGTCATTAGTGTAATTGATATCCATATAAAGAGTGTTGTATCAAACATGATTAAAATGTGCAATATATTACAGAAGTTCCAGTATTCCAGCTGCTTTGTTATAATCCTCCTTCTGATAGATATGTTTCTGCTTCCTTGTGAAAAAGTAAAATTATTTCAGAAGATCTTTTCCTTCTTCACTAATTTGAGGCATGATTCCTAAAAGGCATATCTTATCCTATATATATGATTTTCTCGTGTACAATGAGGTTAGCTTTTACTGTATGTCCACTCATGCAATAACAAATTAATCAAGAGTATTCCTCGGTTTATGAAGACATTTTATTAGGGATCATTTCCACAGACTGCTAATAGGCATTACCAATTCTTCTAATAGAATAAGATGGTCTCTTGGTGGCATGCTACAACTTGTCAAGAAAACTAAACCCAGACAAATAAATTTTATGTGTGCTTACAACTCTTTTAAACCAGAATGGTAGTGCTGCATTTTTTCTCCTGAGAGATGAGGAGGTGTACATTTCTAGACAGTGGTTTTAACTTTCCATCTTTCCATCTTTTTGTTGTTGTTTGGGTTGGGTTTTTTTTGTTTGTTTGTTTTTTGTTTGTTTGGTTGGTTGGTTGGTTTTTTATTTATTAAGGAAATTTTACAGTATTTTTAATGTCTAGTTTTAAATATTGTTTCCCTTTTCTCCAAATGTCAAACAAACATATTTTTCCAATTCCCTTCTTTAAAGATATTCTCTCAATGCAATTTTTCAGTAAAAATCTGATATTACAAAACAACCTCTAAAGTAAAAGTCTTCCGATTTTCAAATGTTAGCCAGGCAGAAGGTGGTTGTCAGATAAGAGGCATCCTGCCTACAGTTCAAACTGCAGGGGATCATGGTCACAGGACAAGATTTCCTATGGAAATAGCAATTTCTAATGGATGATCAAGCCTGAGTTTTCTGCATTCATCTCTGCCCAAAACTTGCTAGTCACTATAGCTCCAGTCCTACAGGCTCTATACAGGTTTCTTTAGCTCACACTATCACAGTCTGTGCCTTTTAACATTCAGGGTTCCCAATACAGTGCCACACAAGACATATTCTTCCTTCTGTGTCCAGTTTAGATTGCCAGGGCTTCATTCTTTTCTGGTTATAAGCACCGAGTCCCTTGTTGCCAACTGAAAGCCTAACATTTATGTGTGACTCTCATCATATTTTTTGTCACAACCTTCAGAGTTTAGAAATGAGCCACTGATAATGGTATTTTCTTGCTATTGCTAAATTAATAGTTTATGACTCTACCAAACTTTAACATCTTAGCTGGCATTTTCCGTGACAGGCATCTGTCCCAAACACAGTATGTTTGATGATTAAGCTCTAACACTTTAGTAATTTCCAAGTAAAAGGTTATGAGGAGACAATTTCTTTGTCTGCCTGAAGAATATTCTTGTTTCTTGAGAAGTTCTTTTACTGCTATGGGCGTTGAAATTTGGCAGGGTTATGCTCGTGTGAAAATTTATCCTAAGTATGTTCCTATTAAACATATCAGAAAAAACTGTTGCTTCTATAGGCTGAGTAGGGCTTTTTTTTTTTTTTTTTGCTATTTACATTCCTTGAAGAATTCATCTACATTGAACAGGCCATGCTCCAGGCCTGTAGGGATGCTGAACAGGATTGTCCCCACACCTCCAGGTACAACTGTATTGCTGAGCACAGGAGCTGGGAATGTAGAGAAAGTTAGACAAATCTGCTGAAGTCAGAAATGGAAGCAGGAGAAACAGAGGGGAGGAGAGAAAAAAAAAGCTACTGTAGAGGAAATGAGATTTGAACTGGAGAGCATAGATGTTAAAAAAGGGAGTGCAGGGGTAGCAGAGGCATTTCAGAGCAACAAGGAATAGAATGTGTTCAGAGGCAAAAGTAAAAAATGTAATCTTTCCATGAGAAGCTAGAACTTCCTCCAGAAACCTGGTTTTGAACATAAGAGTCTTGGATTTCTTCCTGCTTCTACCATCAGCAAGTATTTGGCAGAGCACGTATCTCTTTCACTATGCCATCTGAGTGCAAGTTTGTTCAGATAGGACTGTGCCCAACTGCTGGATTTTGCCTTAGTGAGAGAAAAAGCTTTCTCTGGCTAATGGAATAAGGTGACCTCAGCCATTCCCCTTCCCAGTTCAGGTACAGGGATAGGATTGACAATATTTGTTGCATGCAGGATTTAGTTAGGTTTGGTCTGCTAAGGCTGAGTTCACACACACTGCACTGGTTCTTTTTCCAGGATGTACGTTCTGACTATGAAAAATTTGTTAAAATTTGTATTTTCCAAAGAAGCTTTATGCAGATTTGCCAGGCATCTGTCATACAATAACAGATATTTCCTGTGTGCAAATACACTCAGAAGCAGGAATCATTATGCTTGAAAATTGTGAGGCTACCATGAGACAGATTATAAAAATATGACCAGTAGAAGGGAAAACCTTCACAAAGGGAACAGCATCTGCATGCAATGACTGTCAGCAAAAACTTTTGGCACTGCCATGTCTCGTAGCTTGTTATTTTAGCACAGAGTTAAATAATGGAATGTTTCTTACGCCTTTAGTGCAAGCTGGTTATAACCTATACAGTAAATATATATTTATATTGTTTGCAATACTACGTAAATACTGAGGTCACTGTAGGAGACGACAGTGGTATAATAGCAACACTTAAAGTATGATCCTTCCTTTTACATGAATAGAGTTATTGATTATAGAGAACCTCTTTTATAGCCAACACAGTGACTTTGCTGTGCGGTAATTGTATATATGCTGCAGTTTGCTGAGGACGTATGTGATTGCTTGAGAGCAGTATTGCCCTCTGCTGTGGCAACCTAATTTCAAATCTGGTGCTTCTGGATTGCGTTATGAATAAAGTAATACAGCAGTGCTGCACAAGAATGTGTATCAGAAGAGTGTAAGCTTTCCTTGTTGTGTATTCTGTGTGGAAGCTACTTTATGCATCATGTTTCTTTTTAACCTTAGTCCTAGTCAAATTTATGACAACACTTGTAGGGGTGAAACAAGCAATCTGCAGGTCAGGTTCAATGGAGACAGAACTGGGTAAGTGCACTTACTCTCTTGTAAGCCTTTATTACTAAGTGTTTGTTTTCAAGAAAGAGAAATCCATGCTGTCCAGCTTCATTGCGAATTCTGGACTTACAGTTTTTAGAAGATGATAAAACAGGAAGTTTCTATTGGCCAATAGAATGAGCAGTTTATCTTTTAGAAGTGGCCTTCATTCAGACAATGTTTTTTTTTTTTTTTCCGGCCTCTTGTTTGATACACAAGTGTACAGTCTCCAAGGAAGGACTGTTTTTGTTGGTTTTTGAAGTGGGAAGCAACAACAAAATTTTGCCTATCCTGATGCTAATGCATTCTCCTCTCAGGACTCCATTTGTTTTGGACACACAATAGGAAATACATGCCCAGATGGGCATTTTGAGAATCAGCCTGTGCCTGTGTTAGGTGATATATCTTTCACATTTGAGGAAAGCCTGAGCTTCACACTCATGAAAGTGTACACCCTCTCTGGATTTAGAAATCAGGGTTTGAGAATAAAACAAACTTGAATTAAATTGGTTTCATTTTGAAAAGTCAAACCCCATAAGACTTTAATACTTGGGTGTATGCTGATGAAATACCATGACTCTAAAGACTATTAATATTCATAGGAAGTCTGAAATAATTCATGACTTTCTGGAGTAATGTTAGATGATGTACGATGGTAAACAGTATCATTTACACTGAACCTTAAAAATTATTGACAAAGACAAGTTCCTAAACACTGGCTAAACCTTGTATTTGTTGTTATGATTTCTTGGTTTTATACTTCAAGCAGATTTTCAATTAACTCCACTCTATTCAGAGTAATTATTCATTTATTATAGTCAGTTTAGATATGGTAAAGATTAAAGGACTAAAACAAATCATTTCAGTGACATAGGCTAGTGATACATCGTTATTATTCTGATTTCTTTGCCTCTTGTGTAAGGAAGATTTATAGCATCCATTTTTGAGTGATTCCTTGTTACCATATATTTTTATAGGTATTTGTTTGCTAATATAAAGTGTTTTGATAAAGTAAGAAGCTATCTTCCTCTCTCACCATCCTTTAGGAAATAAAAACATTCCTAGAATAAAAGAAAAAAGACCATAGATTTGAACAGCGCACATATTATACATGCAATAAAATGTACTTGTCTATTAATAAAAAAAAAGATACATAATATGATGCATCGCTATTCCAAGATAACTACATGTGTTCGATGTTGAGAAATTAATGGCACGAAGCAGATGCCTTCAGTCATCTAGGAAGTGTGGTTTCCCAGTGTACTGCAACTGCATGCCCTGCAGTGTGTCATCTCACTTATAAAGGGGTTTTACATGTTTATAAAAGTGTGTTAAATATTGGTAAAGTTTATTTTATGCATTATGCATAAAAGTTGTCATTAGGATTTAACAAAGCAGCTTGCACAGAAAGATTAGAAATAAAATCTCTGTATACAAAAACGATTTGGATGGTTTAGCTAGATGGTTCTGACTTAAAAAAATTAACATTTCACTTACTGTTCTCAAACATTCAGAGAAAGGAGAAAAACAGCACTATCTGAAAAGAGTGAAATATATGTTGTTATAGTAGTGCCTAGTAGGATCACTATTACAGAGGTTCTTTTAGTATTTCCATTATAAATCTTCTTTATTCAGTGTAATATTGTGGTAATTTCAAATCATATTGGGCTTTAACTTGGCAAATAATCTGTCAACAGAGAAATTCAGTTCATTTATATGTATGCATGCATTTATTCTTATATGCGCACAGACTATATCATGTTCACACGTTGCTGATGTATAGATTTTAAAATAAGCAATAATTGTAAAGCTACTTTTTTTTTTGGTCCAGTTTTCCTAACCATCAATTTAAAAGGAGATTGCAGATGGGATTTTCAGAAGCACTTAGCACTGCCTTAAATGGTCGCATTTAAGTTAATGGTAAAATTCCTCTGACTTAAATTTCAGTAAAGTTAGGTCAATGTTGTTGAAAATCTCACCCCATCCTTTCAAAATACATTTAGGTGTTTAGCTGTAGGTGTGTGATGTAACTTATGGGCATAGTGACATTTTAGTGGAACTTTGAGGAGATTATTCAGAGCTCTTTTGTGCCTCTGAATGTTCCCTGACTAGATAAAAAGCCTAAAGCACTAGTCTAGGCACCTATATTAGATGTTTAATTGATTCAGTTGGGGCAAATTGTTTTCCTCTTTAAAAACAAACTTGAAAGGATGTTTTTATGTTGCATCTAAATAAAGAGAAAAGACCCATTAGGATGTGAAGGATGCCACAAGTAAACAACGTGGATGAATGTCATGGCTGGAGTTATATGGCAGTAGTATAAGTGTGAGAGGTGGTGGTGTCAATAAGCATGCAGAAGAAACTAGCTGACAATAATAAAAAGGCACCATTTTGGCATCCATACTTTTATTTTTATGATGCTGTATATTCTGAACTTTTTTCCAGTTGGATAACTTTCTTTTTGCTTTGTTTTCCTCACCTACATGCATCTGTGCCCAGTTAAGGCATTATCTGTCAGGTAACTTTATTTATATGCTTTTTGCAAGTTAGAATGGAACTTCTCCAAGGATGAGGGTGCTGGAGCACCTCCCTTGTGAGGATTAGGCTGAGAGAGTCGGAGTTGGTCAGCCTGGAGAAAAGAAGGCTCTGGGGAGACACTGTAGTGGCCTCACAGTGCTTAAAGGGTGTGGCGACTGAGGGGGCTACAGGAAAGCTGGGGAGGGACTCTTTGTCAGGGAGGGGTAATGGTTTTAAACTGAAAGAGGGTAGAATTACATTAGATACGAGGAAAAAATTCTTTCCGGTGAGGGTGGTGAGACCCTGGCACAGGCTGCCCAGAGCAGCTGTGGCTGCCCCCTCCCTGGCAGGGTTCAAGGCCAGGTTGGACGGGGCTTAGGGCAACCTGGTCCAGTGGAAGGGGACCCTGCCCATGGCAGGGGGGTTGGAACTAGGTGATCTTTAAAGGTCCCTTCCAACCTAAACCACTCTGATTCTGTGATTCGATGATTCTGTGACAAAACAATATAATTTTGAGTCAAACTATTTCCTGCTGTTTTTATAAATAGATATGGTGCTAGCTAAAAGCATAACACCAGAAAAAGAGAATTGTTGAAGTGTTTAGTTAAATGTCCAAAAGTAGTTGGGGATTTTTATTCTGGGTAAACTAGACCACTTGACTTCCATATGTGCTTTGGAGCAAGTACAGTTCCTCTGCTACCAAAAAAAAAAAAAACCAAAACAAACAAAAATGCCCAGAAGAAACAAGGCAATTCCAGAAAAGACATCAGTATTAGTCAATGTATTAGATGAGATCAGTGTTGTAAAGTTGGTTCTTGGCCTTTATCAAACAGGGCAGCAACCTATAGGTGATTCTTTAAGCTTGTACCTATAGGCTATTTCTGTAAAGGTTCTGGGTTTCTCTCAGCTCCTAAAGTAGCTGGTACAACTGATAGTAGCTGCGGTCACTACATGGGTTTTGGTCAGGGCTCTGGCCTGGATGCTAGGATGGTAAACTCACGGTGTTGATTACGTAGCACCATCCTAGGTAAACTGCTGATGACATGCCAAATGGCAGATGTAATGATTACTAGTTGGGGTAGCAGTAGCTTTGGGAACGTGGATCATGAAGGGGCAGTTCTGTTGTGGTTTTGGTTTTCATTTGAGCCAACAGCAGTCTTCTAACCAAGGCACTTCAGAATGTGCTTTTATGCACACACCCTATTTTTTTTTTTAATTTATTTTAACAGAATGTAAGCAAATCCATGAATAACAGGGTGAGCAAAAGAGCAACTTGTATAGGTACTTAAATATTGAAAATGAGGTTTGGCTCATTTCAGTCAGAAATTGGAGGAATTAGGATTTTGGATTACATTTTGGGTGGTAGTCTTTAACAATTTAATTTTTCTCAGCTGACTCACACCCAGAACTTTGTAGGTGTTCAGAGTTCATTGCAGTCACCAATTTGCTTTCAATTAACAGTTATTCAATAGTGTTGCTATCTACTACTGTTACTGTATAACATGTTAATGGCTTTCATCTCACTTTCCCAAAAGACAATCAAAGCTGATTATTTGATGAGTTACGTGGCATCACTGAGCTCTTACATGATGGCTTACTGCTTTTTTTGATCATTTCCTTGTTATTTGGAACTTTATGTTTAAATAAATGAGAATATTTAAAAATATTCTTAGAGCAGGGACATTTGGGATGAGGGTGCAGTGGATGACATAGTTTGGTCTGAGTTTGTAATCTTACATAATATAGGACACCCTAAAAGGTCTGGGTTTCACTTTGGACTTCCTGATGGAAGACTCTCTTCTGTCCCTTGTGTCTGCACTGAAATAAAGAGCCCACATCAGTCTTTCCTGCACATACTGCAAGTTTAAAACAACCTGTGAACATAATGAATGCAACTTTATTTTTCCATAGTATCTTAAAGTATGTTGTATCATAGCATGAAATTTCATGTTGGTTTCTTTTCCAAAGATCAAAAACATTGTATCAGTAAACTTCAAATCGAGAAGTCCAGAGAAAATATTTGCTGCCCAGGACACTTGAAATACAGCTATCACAGGTCCAAATGGCTTGACACTGAGAGGAGATCATGAAGTTTTTCACCTTAAGAGCACCATTCATATCTAATTTGAAGTGGGTGCTGGCTAAACCTCATTCTAACTTAGGCTCATCCTAACTGCTCTGTGGCCTGCAGGAAGCATTCAAATCCAATATTCATGTCCAGTTTCTGCCACTGTTCGAGCCCAACTTCTGCACTTGCTTCTTATCATTGGCCACTTCTTCCACTTTTCCAGCTATGAGACAATCCAGGATTTTCAGGGATCCCCAATATCATGTAGTCCTGTAGCAAGGACTACATAAATTACGATTTGTGTGGAAATGTACACATTGCTATGAATTTTCAAGGAGCTGAGTGCCTCTCATCCCACAGGACACTGTTGATCTTCGGAAAGTGTCATTCTGGCTACTTTGCTTACTCTTTACAACAAAATGTACTCCCTGGAACTAGGGGTTTACGTACCTTTCAGGAAAGTCTGACCTACAGGACTAGGGAATAATGGTCTCTCTATCACAGAACCTTTCATTATCCTGGCCAAGTACAGTATAATTATGCAAAAGGAACTGTCTTCACCATCCATGCAATCATTTATTCCTTTTGTGCTGCTATCAAGAGACCAAGTAGGGAAGGAAATTTACTAGTGTGTCTATTTTCATGTTTTCTGAGCAAAAAATTACAATGCTTGATAAAGAGAGCAGGTTCTTTATACTCATTGTGGACTACTCTGTGAAAATGCTTTTCTGACTTTGGAGGAACACCCATAAATTTATTAGATGCGTTTTGCAAAGTGTATGTTTGACCCAGAATGAAAATGATTACTACAAAAGATATTTCTGAGGAGTAAATAGGAGTTATATGTTATCTGGTCTCTGGAAATCGCAACTTGCATGAATGTTTGATCTGACCAATGACATAATAAATGAACATGTAGATGTTAAAATGACACAGGCCTGGCAGGCCAGGATGAACAGAGAGACTGTGCTACTACTTGCTATCTATAGGAAGTTTAATTTTCTTATTTCTCCACCCACCACAGAATATTGTACACTGCCTTGTTCCTCAGCATATGTGAATGGTTTAGTAAGTCATTAATGGTCTTTCTATATGATTTAGGATGGAATTTCATATGCTTTATAGATCAACACTTGACACAATAGAAAAACAGTGGGTACGCCGGTGATTTTCCTGCACTTTTCTGATGCCTTGACCCTAGAGATTGCTGAAGAAAAAAACAGTCTCTAGTATAAATAGAGATAACAGTGCCAAATTGAGTAGCAGCTGCTGAAGAACTGCTCCACTAACCATGCCAAAGAGATGTTTCTTGTTCTTACTGTGTTTCTTCTTTGGCCTGCTCTACATAGTTATCATGCACTGAGATCAGGTGATCTAGATTTTGTGGTGGTCTGAGGAGCCTCTGATGAGAAGGATGTTTTCAGCCATGTATTAAGACAGTCTTTTTGTCCCCTTTGCACTGATGGCATGACACAAAAGGACTGTAAAAACATCTGAAAGTGATGTTATTTTGGTCTGGTTTTCATAAAACAGAATTGCTTTCTCTGCTTGAACCATTTTATTTTTATTTTTAATTTCTTAGTTCTTCTGCTAATCAGAGATTTTTGTGTTTTGCAAAAGAGAGAAACTTGCAGCAATCAGTGTTGTGCCTTGCAACATCTTTTCTTTGTGAAGTAGAATTATGCCTAACAAAAAGCAGAGATTGCCCTCAACTACTATAGACTAGGACATCAGTGGTCAAATGAGGTCTTGGCAGCTTGCTGTTGAACAGGCTGCCTAAAATTCTGGATCGTTTGTCTCCCCCCATCATCAGACATCTTGTAAAAGAGCTGGTGATCCTTATGGACCCCCAAAAGCACAAGGAAATAGGTGGTAAAAATCCCCAACATGAGTACATTATGCAACTGTTAGGTGTTAATATTGATAGTATTATAATCACCTTTCTGATTGCACCACAGTAAATAGAGACTCAGAGTCAAAAATAGCAAAATCAATTTTTCCTGTTTTTGCAGACATGGATGTGTGAGAATGATTTCTTTATAGAAACCCACGACTAAGGGAAGGAAGTGATGAGGTGAAAATGGGCAGATACTGATTCTGCACCAGATGATACTGTTTTTAACATTGACATACTACTTTTTATTTGATGGTCAAGAATAACATTTTTTTGCAGGGGTACTGACACTGTGTGACTGAAGTTAATACATCTAAGTGTGTTTTAAATCACACTCCGGTAAAACAAACATTAACTTCCTATATTTACAATGCCAGCTAGTGGGGTTAGTAACAAGGTGAAAACTGAATGCAGCTCTTCTGATCAGAGAACAAACCATATTCACTAATAACAGGAGGAACAGAAAGATTGTTATAGGCCTGTGGTTGTGTCATAACTGGAGTATTGTGCCCTTCTAAGAGTAGTTTTGTTTCCCCAGACCATTTCCATCAATGTATCTAGCAAGAGACATCTTGCCTAGTTCTGCATCCTTCCTTTTGTGGACACAAAATAAAAAGAAAATCCAGTAAAAATGGACAAAAGAAGCTGCAGTCAAAATGTGGTACTTCTGATTTTTTCCAGCAGAACATGTAAGCTAATCACTGATAGATCAGTCTAGGGAGACCCATGGGCAGAGTTTCAGACTAATATGTAATTCTTAGAGTGTTGGACTTTAAGGAGACAGCTATTGTGTCTCTTTCCACAGACTGAACATGATTTGCCTGTACTACAGGAGCACAGTTGGCTTATATGTATTATGATGAACTGTATGCTGAGAATATTACAGGCTTTTGCCTTGTATCTAGCAGGTGATGTAAATGCTAAGCTATCTGTTGAATTAAATGAGGTTAGGGTTTGCCTCATGGTTTATATTACAGACCACCTACCTCTTGTTAAAACACAGAAATCAGTAGCAGCATGAATGACTCAGTGAGCAAAGTTGCTATTAAAGCATTTGTGCATTAATGGTTTCTATCTGTAATCCATATTACATGATGATGAGAAAAGTGAGGTGAAACAGAAGATTAATGAAAACAATCAATGGTAATTTCTGTGCTTTTACTAAATAAGAGTCAATTTATATCTTCGGTGTTAAAATCAAAGTAATGTTAAGTCAAACTAGAACCACGCCTATGGTATTGGAATGACTCTTTCGGCATACTGGTCTCTTAATCCACTTGGAGTGCCTTCCAGGGCTAGAACATTTTTCAAAAGAGTCAAGTTCTTCATAGCATGTTACTTTTTTGTAGGAAGGGACATACCTAGGTATTGTAACAGCACCCGCACCTGTCTCAGAAGTAGCTGATATTATTTTTCTGTCTGTAATTTGCAGTAAACGAATTCTGGATTTCAGGAAAAATGCTGCAGAAATATATTTCTTATTTAATTTCTACTGTTCTTTCAAATGGCGGTTTGCAAAATGCATCTGGGTGTACAGCTAATGACCCATGAGCAATAAGCAACTGTTTAAGTAAAATGCACTATGAAAAAGCTTTTACCAAACAGCATTTTAATATTTTAAATAGATTTTCCATTGCAGGCTCTTTGTAACTGGATTAGTTCTCTGATGTGTTCTGACAGAGCTGTTGTTAGGGATACTCCATTAACTTTGTCTGTCATCTTATTTTCCCCAGTATCCAGCATAACACCCTTATATTTCATAATTTGTATTGCTATCAGTGCTGATTTGTAAATGTGCAAATTATAATTAACAACGGCCACTACTTCTATTAAATATTAAATCATTCTTGCAGCCTATATTTTCCACAGCAGATGGAGCCCTGCGGTATGCAAATAGACTTTCCTTAAGTAGTCAGCAGTTTTTACCAAAATTTTGGCTTTAAAAATGCTTTTTTTTGTTGTTTGCTTTATGTTTTCTATAACATTTAGGTTAATATTTATTCACTGCAGATTCCTTTTCTCCCCATAAGAATTTCATGGACTATTACATTCTAGCACTGAGGTTTTGTTTCACTTCATTAATAGCTCCTTAATCATATAGCTTGCTTGTAAAGTACAAACGCTTGTTATTTGTACTTATGCTGCAGTATTGCATGAGACATTTAGTTATATTTTAATATGTATAGCAGAAGCAAAAATGCTGGGTACACCAACATAGTTTTTAATTTGAAAACCAATCTATGTGCACAGTGTTTTTTTTTTTTTTTTTTCCCAGAATAAGCAAAAGCATTTATGGTTTTATATTGTGTCTTAAACATTCCATTAAATGTCATCAGCTGATTCAGGAAAATGTATTGCAGAAATACTAGAGAACTGTAAAACGTGTAAATGTAATGAATGCTCAGGACATAGAAGGGATTGAAAGTCCAACATTTATCAGGTAACTATAAAACAGCAGGAAACATTGATAGAACGTTACATTTTTCTAATATGTAGAACCTTAAGCATGAAACTCTTTTTTCTGGTGTTTACAGCTGTGCTGTTTTATTAAAGAACACTGAACCAGAATTAAAATAAGAGGAATCTGAAAGGCAAGCAGTGTTATTCAGGAAATGGTTTCACTATCCACCCGAGCAATTGCAAATGAAGATTTTTCAAATGATCGACTCAGAGATTGTATCCTAAATAAGGGCAACCCTGATTTTTTCCACATTTTTAAATGGACACAGGAACATAGAGCTCAAGGACATTAACTGCCACATTAACCAAAGACTAATGAAAACTTCTCTGAATGAACATTTCAGTGAGCTGAAATAGCCTCAGCGATATAGAAATGAATTGTAACAAGTTAGGGTCTTGTCTTCCTGCCGTTTTACTAGGAGTTGGAATTAGCATGCTAAATGGGATTAGCAGCAGTAAGCAACTGGATTGGAGTACCCTGGAATCCATGCTGTGAATGCACATTGGTAGTGTGATACCTCTCATAACTCTGAGGTACCATTTACTCATAAGCATTGACCTATTTTAAACTGAAGTTGTAAGTGATGCTGGCATAGAATTCTGGGCCAGATTACCAGCTAGTCTGCGTGGGAGCAGCTCTGGCCACTCAGAGCCTTTATATCTACCACGAAGGTACTTTTAGGTACTCTCCATAGGAGGAAGAATTCAGATAACAGGGCAGGACCTGGTGCTAACCATTTGGGAACAGTTACTGTAATTTAAAAGATGTTATTTGCACAATGAGAAAAGAAAAGACATGTTTCCTGTTTGTTCAAAGGTATCAGCTTTATTGTTAATGGTAAGAAGAAATGTGATTTGAAGGATGTTGCAGGGATGATATCTTCAAAAAGGGAAAATAAGTTTTAAAAAGTGAGCAGCAAACAGAGAAGTATTGCTGTAGGGGGGCTTCTGGTCGATATCCACACCATGGCAGGCAGGACAGCATAGATAGACTTTAAAGAAACCAGTGGAAGTACTAGAAGCAATTTGGTTGTGGCAGCCTGGAACTGTGTATGGTTTGACTTATGTGTTAGCCAAGCAAATTCATCGCCACAGAACTTGGGCCTGATAGAACAGTATTTTCATCAAGTGCCTTCATTCTGTACTTTCCTAGAAAACTGCTATTATATACCCAGTATAGTCTTGATATCTCTGGTGTTATTGTGTAATTTCTACTGCAAAGAGAGAATTGAGGAGGTAGAAATTTTAACAGTTTATTGAGATGAAGAGGGTCCATGTATGTTTAAGTATTACAGAAATTTGAATTTCAGCAAAATTTCTACCAGGGTCAGGCTAATATTTGATGTGAACAGTTCATTCACTGAATTATCTAAAGCATTTCCTTGTGCAAGGAACTTCATAGGAACTTAAATGGGCTTTCAAAGAATTTTCTCTCCAGAGACTTTTGTGCTGTGCCTAGGAAATTGTTGTATCCATGTTTTTATCTGCTTATAATGTCACACTGCAACTGCTGTTACTCACATGTACAGCACAGAACTAATCCCTCCCACTGCTTTGAACTCCAACATGCCCTGGTAGTTCTACACTCGCTTTGCCCCTTGGCTTTTGGCATCAGCCCTGCTCTTTGAGTCCAACTTCTTTAGAACAAAGAAATTTACTTACTTGGGCAGCTGGGCACAGCTGCAATTTAGCACATCTGATTTTGTAAATTGGGCCTGATGATTTTCATGTGTGCAGGACATTTGATACTGATGTATTAGTTGCCTTTCAGTGTAATATATCATTGATGAAGATGTTGGACTGTACATGCATACAATCTTCCAGCATATTTCCCTCCCTCTGAAGCCAGACTTCTGGAACACAGTACCTCTGAAAATCTGATATATAGTGGCTAATGAAAGAATTTACAGGCAATTGAATGTCTCTTAGATCAAAGAAAAACATTAGGAAGAGAGCCTACTTTCTTCAGGTTCAGAAACACAGTTGAATGAAAGCCATTAGACTATTCCTATTTAGAATCAGATGAAATCCTCTCTGGAGAAGCTAAGGAAACATGAGCATATTTTAGTCAGTCACTGATATCCCAGTTAAGACTTATTTAAAATCTGTCTAAGGAGGAACTGATATTTCGTCTGTGAAACTGTAGTATTTTTCTTCTCTAGGAGTATCTAGTTAGGAGTATTTTAATTATGTTGAACAATTTAAATGGCTATATTTCTTCAATCCTTTCAAGAAACCTCACTGTTCTCAATGTGGGAGATTTGGATGGTATAAATTCTCCAGGAAGCACTCTTTAAATATCAATTTGTGTATCTCTGAGACTTAAAATAAAAGCATTTGTAAGGGCTGTGCATCACTACCCTTGAAATAATTCAGTGCTTTTTTGGGAATAATCAGTTGTTGGATGGGCAATCTACAGGAATTTATGATGAGGGGAAAGTGTTCTGGGTTGAGGGAGTGGTGGAGTTTTTTGGTGGCAGGGGAGGGGGCTATCGGGGCGGCCCCTGTGAGAAGCTTCTCGAAGCTCCCCCAGCTCCAAGTCAGCTCCACTTCTGTTTGGGAAATTGAGCCAATCAGCTGCACCTCTGCGATAACGTATTTAAGAAGGGACGTGGTGACGGGCAGTCGGACTTGTGAGGAGGAGTTGCTGCAGCTGCATGAACACCAAGGTCAGTGGAGGAACGGAGGAAGAAAGGAGGGGGGAGGTGTGCTGGGGCAGAGACCCCCCTGTACCCTGTGGGGAGACGGCAGGGCGGCCCCCCCCTGCCACCCATGGAGATCTATGGTGGAGCAGACATTGATTTGTGGCCTGTTGCTCCTGCTCGGATGATCAAGGTTCTGTGCCCAAAGAAGGCCGGGGTCTCATGGGAAAAGGTAGCCCCGCTGCTGTAATTCAGCGCTGGGAGGATTGCAGCATGTGGGGATGTCCCACGCCGGAGCAGCTCAGGAAGGGCTGCAGCCGTGGGAGGGAATCCAGTCGGAGGAAGTTAGTGACCTATGACAGAGCAGTGTGGGGAACGCTGCAGCCCATGGGAGGAATTCAAGTCAGAGAAAGTTTGTGGAGGACTGTCTCCTGTGAGAGGGGGAATCACGATGGAGCAGGAGGAACAAGTTCCGGGCACTCCCCTCACTGAAGATGAAGAAAGTGGCAGCGCTGACTGCACACCTCATTCCCTGCCCCTGCGCCACTGGGGGAGGAGGTGGAGATATCGGGAGCAGAGCTGAGCCTGGGAAGAAGGGAGGGGTGGGGGGAAGGTGTTCTCAAGATGTGGCAATGCTTCTCACTGTCCTACTCTGTTATGTGTTGTTAGTGTCTGTAATAAATGTATGGGGTTTTTTTCCCTCCCCCTAACGAGTCTGCCTTTTGCTCGTGATCATAAAGGGAAATTTTTCCCCATCCCAGTCCTATCTCGAACCCCAAGCCTGGCTCTCTGTCCCTTCTCATTGCCGGAGGGGAAGGGAGAGAGAGCTGCTGCATTGTGGTTGGCTGCCAACCAGGCCCAAACCACAACAGAAAGATAAGCAGGACTCCTAAACATTCATTTCAGCCCTTCAAATCCATAAGCTTGGTTCATTCTCAGCAGTGCAGTGATTTGGAAAGCTTAGAAAAAGCTTGGAAAATTAGGAAATATTTTAGCAGTTGTGGGTAGTAGTAGCAAATATAAGAGGACATGGTCATTCCACAAGGCTACCTGTATGACTTTGGATGAAATTCGTGGTCTCAATTAGGAGCTTCAAGAACTTAACATTAGATCTCCTGGTTGCAGCTGGGCCCTAAATGATCTTGTATGTAGTCTCTTAGTCTTACTGTGCCTCCCCATCCTTGTCTGTTCTTATTCAAATAAAAGAACTTTGTTTCTGCACACAGTATAAAATGGTGGCAGTGTTTTGGCTTTCTTCCACCCCTTCAAGGCAAATTCATTTGTTAGTCTTCTGTCTCTACATTGATGTACATTGGAAAGGAGAGTAGACTGTAGATTTCCAGCTGCTTTTCAAGTATATATATTTACAGTCTTATTGTATCTTTGTGTGACCAAAAAAATTGAATATCTGAGGGAAAAATGTTAGTGAAACAATATTTAAAATTCTGGGACTCTTAGAGTAGACCAGGGCAGATCTAAACATAAATGTCTAAATTTTTGAATTTTGCATCTAAATCAAATACAGGTGAAATTAAGAAGACCTACAGAAGCAGTTTACAGTATGAAAAAGCATCTCACTAGACCACATCTAATCATAATACAGCTAAACATGGGATCTGGGATTCTGAAGGCTGAAATTCTTTTTTTTTTTTTTTTTTTGGTAAATATTATATTAAAAGCATAGAACACAACATAAAGATCCTATTTACAAAGAGGACAATTTTGTAGTGGTGTGGAATTTTACACCTGGTAGTAGTTCAGTTATTATGAACTTGAAATTATTACCTTTTCCTACAAAGTAGAAGAAGAGAGTTAATTTCCCAAGCAAAGTGCACATAGAGTTTCAGCGATGTGAAATATTTTGAACTGTAGACAAACTCTTCATTTTTTTCATGCTGGTTAAAGCTATGCATTTGTTTTAAGTGATAATGATAATGAACTGTGTTGAGATCCAGAAGACTTTACAAGGGCAGAACCTCATTATTCCTTGTTTTGGACATACTGTTTGAAGAGTTTCTAAAGTGGCCTAGATTTTGATCAGGAATTTTCAAATTTGAGAATCTCTAAGCTCTACTTAAAGAGCGAGGCTGATGCATCTGTGGTAAATTTTATCATACAGCATTTTCATTTAATTAGATTGTGAACTCTCAATGACTTCCTGAGAGTAAATTTTCTTGAGAGGAGAATTAGAAAACATTAGATGAGGTAAAGGACTTGAGAATACTTGTCCAGAAGAGATTGATAAGAACATAACTAGGGCAGCTGTGAGCTGTACTTTAAAATTGTAAATGATGCTAGTAAGTGATTTTCACTTCTGATTTTAAATAGTCTCAGAAATTGTCTTCTACCAAAGCTTCTTTGAATTACATTTTGCTTAGTAATCAGAACCACTATATATGAAACATTCTGGAGCGCATTACATAAAAGGAGAGGGTGAGAATTGGATTTGCCCAGCTTTAAGAAGAGAAGGCTAAGGGGATATCTTATGGCTGTCTACAGCTGCCTAATGGGAGAATCTAGAAAAAAACAGACAGACTCTTCTCAGAGATATACAATGTCAAGATGAAAGTCAACAGACAAAAGTTAGAATACAAAGCATTCTCATTATATATTAGGTTTTCTCTTTTTTTTCAATTACAGCAATCACATACTGGAACAAGTTACCCTGAGAGGTTGTGGAGTCTGCTTACTTGCAGATATTTAGAGCTTGATTGAACCTTGTCTTGTTGATTCTGCTTTGAACAGGGTGTTGGATGAGATGACTTTCTGTGGTGCTTTCCAACACAAATTATTCTATTGTTCTACTCTGTGCTGTATTTGGAGTTTCAAGAGAGAGCAGTAGCAAGACTCAGTGTTTCAAGACTCAGTTTTGCAAAGCCTCTTCCCATTATTCTAGGCATGTATCAGCATTTAGAGACCAGCTGAGGTGTACAGATTGTGCAGGTAGTGGTTCTGTAAACTCTCAAGAAGACAGACTGCTATACCAGGGCCAGGTCTTAAGACTACACAATAAACTGAAGAATAATGGAGGAAGAGGGACAGGGAATGGGAGAAGACTCTCTAAGCAGAGCAGGCATCACTGGTGCCCCTGGGTCTAGCAATCCCCTCAGAAGTGAGAGGAGTCTCAGTAGCAGTTCTGTCCCTCCTGGTGATGTGAGGCATGGTGGTGCAAAGCAGGAAGGTGAGCTGGTGTGGTAATCACAGTGGTACAGCAAGTGTGTCAGAGTGGAAGGAACACTTCTAGGAGTTGTGTAGAGGGAAAGGCCTTCCTTAAAGACCTCTAGGAAGAGCATTTAATTTCCTCTTATGAGAGGAAGGGTGGCTGGTTTCCTTCAGGGCTACCAATAGAGCTTCTAAGAGTCAAAATTACCTTTCACAGTGCAGAGCCAGACAAGGTAACTGGCAAACAGCTCAGCCACAAATGTCCATCATTAAAAACGGGTTGATTGATGTTTTAATGCTGTTGGTGATGTCCAGGTCACTATGTAAATATTCACTTTCCACTGATCAGAAGAGGCACTAGTTGTGCAGATAACAAAGACCAGACAGTCAGCATGCCCAGCTCTTTCCAATGCAGTGAAGATGAGCAGAAATGAAACCCTGAAGCCTGGAAATATTAGTAACAATAGGTTAGAAGTACTAGACAATACTTACTCTTGCTCAAGAAATCAGAGGTCCAGTTGTGAAGATAACTCAGCTAGATCTTCCCCAAACCTTCTTCAACTTTATTCCAAAACAATGTTCTATATTATCAGGTTTTCTGTAGATATAGAAAAGGGCATGTTTCCCATAAGCTCCTTGGTGGTACTTCCTGTGTCTTCTGTTATACTTTGAATTATATAGTGGGCTGATTTACTCTGCTGTGCAATGATGAATCTTTTGATTGATATTTCATTGAATCATAGGGTAACTTATTGCCCGTTGTCTGGTGAGGAGAAGATTAACACTGCAGGTGCTCAAGCTTCCATAAAATGCCATTATAAATATATGCAAAAGCTCCACTTCAATCTTATAAAACTGCATAACTAAAATACTAGGTCTTGGTTTTGTTTTGTTTTATTTGTTTGTTTGTTTTTTAATTTTTGAAGGCATTTTAATGAAGGCAACCTCAGTTTAGACTTCCTTTACCTTTGAAAGAACTGACATCTGATGGAAGGGCAGATATTGGGATACAAGCAGTCAGAAAGGTTTCTGGAGGGTGGCAAGGATAACTTCTTGATACAGGTATTGGAAGGGCCAGCTGGGGTGATTCGCAGTTGGATCTGCTGCTGTTCACTAACAAGGAAGAACTCATTGAGATGTGGTAATCAATGGTAGCCTTAGCTGTAATGACCATGAAATAGTGGAGTTCAAGATCCTGAGGACAGTGAGGAAGGAGCGCGTCAGAGTATAGTCCCTGGGCCTTAGGACAGTCAGCTTTGACTGATTAAGGAAACTGGTGGCCAGATCCCATGAGAAGCAGCTCTGAAGGGCAAACATGCCCAGGAAAGGTGGCAGGTTTTTAAGGTTACTATCATCCAAGCACAAGAGCATCCATCCCAATACTCAGAAGAACAAGTGGATGTATTGACTAAGCAGGGAACTAATGACAGAGGCCCAAAGTTCAGGTGTTCCTCTGGTAAGCCCCTGAAGATGTCTGCATGTTTTTTTAAGAGACTAATGAATGGACTTTTCTGGTGGAGTGGAAAAGAATAATCTAGCTTCATGGAAGTGTCTGGACAAACTCTTTGGTCTCTGATGGTCAGTTCCTGCAAATTCTGTAGAGAAATCTAAGCACTGTCCATTTGTACCACTTAACTTTCTCTGACAATGTCTCTGCAACATACCAGTCTGTGTTACTCCTTAATTTTGTTTGCTTACTAAGAGCTATACTTCTTTACCATGAAATACTAGGTAAGGTGAAAATGACCAAGATGACAGAGGCTGCATTTCTTCCAGATTAGAAGGAGAACTATATCAATATGGTGCCACGTGTGAGCTGAAAAGCCCTGCTGCTATGCAAAGTTCTTATACTGGGCACAACTGCACTGCCATTGTTTTAAAGCTTCTATATCTTAAGCCTTTGCAACATACTTTGCATACTACTGAAAGCCAGTTACACTTCATGGTTTTGCTTTTAATGCTAGGCACTGCTGGTATTGTCCTCCAAGCAACTTGCACTACTAGCTTTGTGACATTAGGAAGGCATAAAATATATGGCACAAATCCTGTGGGCCAAATACATGATAATGGCACTGTTCAAGCTGAGTCCTGAGTGCTTTGCTGAAACAATCAGGACTTGGCCCTACTTGCCTTTGGTACAAATTTTGTCCTCTACCCACTAAGCATTTTCTGGAATGTAAAAGATTTATTTCCATTCATCAAATTCACAAGATATGCCTATATCTGTGAAACAGATTTTAAAAAAAAAATATATATAACACAGTTCATAATCTGTATTTAAAAAAAAAAGAAAAGCATCCATGTATTAGGCCATCAAGAGTCAAAAGCATAATTTGAAATGATAAACGTATCCATTTTAAGTTACACATTACTTTGCATAGTTAATATCACTATAATTAGTCATAGTTCCTGTAATTTATTGAAAAAGATGCTCAGCCCCTCTAGTGTACTACAGTGATGAATGTTGGAAGTGCAACTTTGGAAGCAGGAATCAAGAAAATTAGTAACAGTTGGAGAATTAGCATGTAAATCAATAATATCCTTTCTCTTGCATCTTGAAAACTGAGGGTATACATCACACACTGCATAACGAAAGGGAGGGCAGAAGTTAAAATTGTAACCTCCTTTACGTTACTAGGTCTGCTGTTACTGCAACAACTGTTTAAAATAATTTCAAACGTTAGAGTAAATCTCTAGTAAATATTTAAACTATGTATAACTAGTCACAAATAAATTAAGCTGATTTTATGCATTCTCTGTAATTAGAAGGGCACAGCATTTGTTGAAACGTGATTAGTATTATTCATTAAGCAAAAAATTCTCATTTGTATCTTATTATCACTATTCTGCATAAACCAACACAATTTGTCATGAACTCCCTCATTTGCTGTATCCTCAAAAAGCAGATTATGCTTATTTTTCATTTGGACAGTGGAAAATCAAGCCAGGTGTTTGGCAGCACCAGAGTGTTCAGGTGTAACTGTGCCAGTGATGGTACATTACTAGCAGCGTGGATGAAGAATGAGGCATGGAGAATCTTGGGACTGAGGTGCCTTGAGGCCCATCCCTTTAGAGTGGTCCTGCTGATGAGACAGGTGGTGTTGTATAGGACTGAAAAAAAAAAAAAGAGAGAAACTTTTTTGTAAAGTAAGCCTTTCACCTTCAAGTGGAAATGAGAAGTGCTTTCACATATCTGCTGCTGCACTGAAATATCTTGACATGTTTGTGACTAAAGTCTGTATGGTTGATACTTTTGTCTTGAAGTTTTCTAAAGCTGAAAAATACCCGTTGGTGCACAGGGGTCTCTGTCACTGTCTGAGAGGAATCAGTACAATATTGCACGGGCAGTGCACTGTACATAAATATTTAAATGTGACCTTGATTGTAGTATATTATGCAGGATAACTAATTCACTGTATGCATATTCTACCCCTTCTTTCCTCCCATTTTTTTTTCAGCTTTGAAGAACATCTCTTTAAATATCCCATATTTCATTCTGCCCTCATTCACATGCTTGTAAGCTGTCAGTAATACTGCTGAGCTCAGTGGTCCCAAGTCAGTGTAGACTGCATTGGAGTAGAGTAGTGGGCTTTCTACATCAGCTCAGTGGTGTTAGGGATTTTAAAACTATGTGAACCCTGTGTTCCAGCTGCAAGAAACCAGGACTAGTTGTCACAAAGACTGGGTTCTGACTTAGTCACCAACTGAGGTATCACTTTGTTCCTTTGTTTCTTTAAACTGGGATTATAGGGATAACGATATTCAGTGGGCACCAATGGCTGTAGGGACAAAAAATGGTGTAAAATTGTTGGACATTGTTATTTCTACATTGGATAGACGATAATATTAAAAGAATCACCTAGGTTTTAGGGTTGTGTTTCCTACGGCATGTTTTTCAGATCTGCCAGAATCTGTGTGTAAGGCAATAAATTGTTATAGTGCCTTTGATAAATACTTGCAGGGATCAAGAACAGTTTTGGCTATTTAGGCAACCAGAGTCCAACCTCTCTGGACAGTGGACTGTTTGAATTCTTCGCTGTTTTCTTAAACTTAGATGGTGGTGAGTGCCCCAGTAAGTTCTAGACAGCATAGCAGATGGTAGCCCTCAGAGACGACCATGAGAAGTAATACATTTGTGTACTCATTCTCTACAGTTCCCTTTTTTGCCTTTGGAGATAAGTTACTTCTTTCACAAACTGGACTCTCCCAGAAATTTTACGTGGAATCTGATGTCTGGTCATATATTTGATGCAATGAAACAATGAGACAGCCCTGTCTATGTTATTATAGGGAAATATATTGACACTTTTACAAGAGATATGACTGGAAATATTCATCCCAAGATCAAAGCAGAGGAAAAGTGCTATTTCCAGCATAACCCAATGGCAATGGAAAGTCCTATGCACAGCAATAGTGAAAAGGGAGGACTCTGTGTATGGCCATACTACAATAATAAAAGCATTGTTACAAACATAAACCCCACATCTTGCCACTTGACAATTCATTAATATTATACCTCTTTGCCATTGCTCATCTATATCTTGTTTATGAGTTGCTATGACTAGTTTATTCCATTTTACTGAAAATGTACTTGTGAATTACAAATCCAGACTATGAACAGCTTAAAAAGCTAGTAAGAGAAACAATTAAATTTTCTTTCTCTCTAGCATGCAATTTTAATTTTCATAACTCTAAAAAAACATATCCCCCACAATGCAGGCCTGCCAGGAGGCCTGAAATCTGCAGGCTATGGCCTCTTGGGCTGTTTTCCAATGACTCATTTTTAATTTTAAAGAAGCATTATCTCTAGCTAGTAAATTAACAACAGCCTATAGTGCACACACACTGTCATCCATCTGCTTAAGGCTCTTGTCATTTGACACCAGTCTTGTATCTATAGACTTCATCTGGTATTCAAAAGCTATCAACCCTGCCTCCAAGATAGCCCACCTTCTGGCTCCAGGCTAGAAGAGTGACTCTCCATTTCCAATTCTAATGAACACATAGCTAGAAGCAGTTTTTCCATTAAGGATCTGGTGTTCTTAGAAAACAGACAATGTTGGAATTACTTGGATCCAGAACTGTATGGAAAGTGTTTGTAAAAGAGACTGAACTACTTGAAGAGTGTTCCTTAGGCAGCCTGACTTCTGTTTCTGCACTTCTGTCAAACAGTATACTCGGCATTACCTCCTGCTTGTGTTATGTTAGACATTAGTGTTTATACCACTGCATTCGGAGGAGTGGAACTTACTAACAGATGGAATTCTTTATATTACCTTTCAAATTATGAGCACGATGGTTAAGGAATTTTGAAAAATACAGGTAATATCAAACATCTCATAATTTGTATGAATCCCCCAAATAAGAGAAAGTCATTATATCGTTGGAGAGGAGCAATTATTTCACAGTTACTATATTTTGTTTACTTTTAAATTTGGCTGCTAATGAGGTAATTTGTATCCTTGCAAATAATTTCTATGTAATCCAGTGTCTGCTGTAAAGAAGTGATGAAGTTTTAACAAAGAATTTTGTCTCCTTTGCCAGCTTCAGTCATCACAAGATAGAACAAGTTCCAAACACCTACTGCTTCCTCAAGGTTAGGGAACTTATTCCAGGAGTAATTGAAGAAAGGAGTCTTGTGTTCTAGATCCCAAAGGACATATTTTTTTTAGATTTTCTTTTCCTGATTATGATAGATGTAGTTGTCATGGGCATAAGTGAGAAGAATTTGCATGTTTCATACAAAATTGTAGTTAGGGATGAAACATAGATGATATCAGCATTTAAAAGTCAAGGAAGGAAGGGAAGGTAGAGTTTATCCTTTTATTTTCCCTCTGCCCACAAGCTTGGAGAAGTTCCATCTAGGCCATTGATTTGTGTTTTTTTTTTTTCTCTGATAATCTGTGTAGTGAAAAATTAATCTGTGTTTTGATGGGGTTTGTTTTCAATGTGTACCTCACAAAAAGTCTCTTTCAATGTGTACCTCACAAAAAGTGTCCTTTATCCTTCCATGGTGGATGTGCTGTCATGGTACTTGTGAGGAAATAGATCTCTGAAGGACATATGATCGACAGTAGTAACTCTGCCTTCACTAACTCTTTGGTAAGGTGTGGAGAGGGAGTGGAAAGTACCTGTACTAGTTTAACACACAAGTAATTATGCTTCAGAATGTGATAGACCCAGAATGATATTCACATATGTTCAGTTGAGGAGTGAGGCTGAGAGAGAAATGAGAGACTTAAGATAATCAAGATATTCTGAACCTTGATCTGTCAATGATACCAAAATAATGTAGTTCCATTTCTGTGAACTGCTGATGTCTTGTACCTTGTTTCACAAATTTAAGGTCTTACCACTCTGCTATCAGTCATCATTATATTTTACTGAGTTACCTTTGAGAGAATGACTCTTTAACTGGTGTTTTTGAGACATTTTTACTTCTTTTTGAATAGAAAGAGTCAGGCTATTTTGAGGAATACAGTGACAGTTTAACAAAAGTGATGGTAACTATCTATATATATTATTTAACAACATTCTCAGTTGCATGAGTCATTTTCTTGTAATTTATATGAAGAATACAAGCAGTATCTTTAAAATGGCTGGGGAAACTTCCCTGTGCATGCATCAAATGAAACTGCCCTAGATTATTAAACCTTTGAGATTATTTTTCTATTTATCGGTGCTCTCCAATTCAAAATACTTTTTAATTTTATTTCAGTTGGGTAATATCAAATGCTTCACTTCAGTACATAGTGAGATAATGTAAAAAAAAAAAAGCTCCTTATGCTCAGTCTTTGTAATATGTGACAACAGCATCAAATTAGAAGAGAAATGGCTGTTGATTTCTACTCTTTAAGAAAATAAGATTTGTATGTAAACAATCTAAAATAAAGCATCTAATTTGCTTCCAATTATATAGTATATAAAGCATTAGTAATGGAAGCAAATTAGGCATGATTTTTATTTATACATTTTCAATTGGGAAAATTGGCCCTTCACCAAATGTAGCCCTTACTGCAAACATTTGCTTACTTCCTTACCTTTAGGCATCTAATTAATCCTCCTAAAGTCAGGGGGACAAATTCTGTGATTATAGTTTAACAGCCATAACTGTCTACAGGTTTGGAGGTCAAACAGAGACTTAAACTTACCCGGGAAAGCATATAGAGAAAATACAATAGGGTGCCAAAGAGACACTGGGATTGCAGTGCACTGTGAAATACTACCGTGCCAAATATATTACAAATTTGCCAGACTTGGCTTTTGGTTCTGAAGGCTGAGTAGTTTTCCAGTGCCTTTCTCTAGGTAAGCAAGCAGGTGTTTATATCTTCATTTTACAAATGCAGGAAGTGGTTCACATAAGGCTGCAGGCTCCAGAACCTGTTACTGGAGAGAAGGTTAGAACCAGACAGCTCTTGGTTCCTGATTCTGCATTCAGTTCACAACAAAATGCCATTATCCAAGAAAATCTGTGGAAAAATGTACATAAATTATAATTATAAACATGTAGTTTATTGTGTCCAGTATATATTCACTGGTAGACAATGAGTATTACAGGAATAATAACTAATCCTGTCTGAAGGTGTGCAAGACTCCTTATGGTGCTTTATAAATAATAATCCATTCTGTGAATGATTATTATACTCTGTAGCTCTTGCTACATAGGGCTGCATTCACAAATAGAACTAGGTATGCAGTACCCGATCTTCCACAGGATCTTTCATGTATTGTTTGTGTTATCTGTTGTGCAGTTGATTCATCAGAATGAGTTTATCAGGCAGATAATGGGCAGACACTGTATTCTGTTTTTCAAATTATAATGAACAAATGACATTTCTATTTGTTAAAAGTGGAAAATGGATGAAAGATAAATTCTAAATTTCTATTTTTGTGCATCACCATTGCCTATGTAGATAATAGCACACTTTTATTTCTTTGGTATGAAATGCTGTTGGTTTGTTGGGTTTTTTTTTAAATACAAAAACTTACGAGACAAGGCAGTAATGTTACTCACTGACTTTGTCACTTGCTTTTCTAAGGGTCTGACAGTAGAGGATAAGAAGTGAAAGGACTCTCTGATCCATAGGCCACTAAGGCTGTAAACAGGTTAAGACAGATGATGTATCAGGCCCAAAGGGTAGAGGGTGTGACTGAATAGCAGTGGGACTTGGTAGACAGAAAAGACTGGAAGTAGTTTTCAGTAGTGAGACAGCTTTTTAGCTATTCCATCACAAAATATTCTAAACTAATTTTCAGAATGTTACCTTTACACATGAGAATTTTTCTTTACTGAAAACATTTTATGACCATCCAGGTACATCATAGGAGAAGAGAACTTTAAAAAAAACAAGATACCCTCACCTCCATCTTTTATAATAAAATCTGATTCAGTCTAACTGCAAATTGTATCTGTAAATTGTAATGTGTAACAGCCTATGTTGATTTTTTTTTCCTGTTGTCTGTATGAGTAAGTGCCACAAGGTGTATTCTCAAAAGTTTGTGAAATCTCTATAGAGATTATAAAGTACAGCACCAAGTTTTAAGGACTCGAAGTAAGAAGTACCTTGGTTAGCCAAGTTCTCTTGTAGGAAAACAATGCTTTAAAAATTGATCCATGGAATAGGTACCTGTGATTCCATAACTAGCAAAGTAATTATTCAATATTTGTACAGTTAGATATGCAGTAAATAATGATTGTAAATAATACTGTACAGTAAATAATACTGAATACCAAAGGTACAAAATAAAGAAATTTCCCAAGGAGAAGACTTGAAAAGAGATTCTATTAATGAAAAGAAATACTTTACTGTAGGAGAAATACTTTTTATAAAGAGAATGAATGACAGAATATTTTGAAGTAATCTAAAAAAACTTTATCTCAACCTCTGTCCCTTTCATTCTTTGCCCAAAACTCGTTTTGTGCAGTCACAATGTCTTTTCTCTGTATATAATATTGAATAATTACACTGTAAGTTCAGATCCGCAGACTTTGTATACATCAAATTTGGGCTGTGCAATCAGAAATCTTTCTCTGCTTCAACCTCTCACAAGCTGATGCTAAAAATCTACAATAGCTCCTTCCTATCCTTCATATACATTTCAGAAATGTAAGCAAAGAAACATTCCTCTACAAACTGGAAATCTCAGCCTGCCTCAACCACCTTCCAAAGCTGTCATGACTACCAGTTTTTGCATATTTATATGATTAAGACCTTAATGATACACCCATAGCATCCCTTCTGAAAAATATTCACAAATTATATCTTTAGATTGAGCTGCAACCCCTGAGTAAATTTGTTTAGAGGATCTAGGTCAGAGATAAAATTGTATCTTGGATCTTAGTTATTCTTTTCAGGTATCTAACTCATATGAGGTTCACTCAGATTTGGACAATAAATTCCTTAAGATCTCTAGACTGTTGACCCATTATCTAACAAACACCTTGTTTTCAGCATAGGCTTCTCCATGTTTCAATCATTTTTAGATGTTCGGATTCATGTAAATAAAAATGTAAAGCTACAGATGTCTATCCATAGTTTATCAAGCTATTTTCAGGCTTTCCTTATCAAAAATTCAAATTAGTTTCTTTTGATTATGTTTGAAATGCTGCTGTAATAGGATGGAGGGCATTGAATCAGCCACTCTCTACCTGAAGCTTTATTCTTGTTTTGGCAGGAAATTTATGCCCTTCATTCTGTTATTTAGGATTTTTTGTCCATTTGTATGCTGGACTCTCTAACAATATTTGTAATCTGAAATACATAACTGAGTGATGAAACAAGGCTTAGAAAACACTATACTGAAAGAATGGCTGAGTGCCTGCAGTTTCTATGATGTTCAGGACAATATATCTGTATTTTAATCAGTTGGCTGCAAATGAAGAAGCATGCCATTGTATGATTAATGAAAACTGCTGTTTTTAAAGTTATGGTAATATATGTATGTTAAAGATGTAGACTATTCTTTGTAGCTATTAAAGTTTGCTATTAACATCGGCAACATTGCACACTAATATCGCAATACTTGCTGTATTGTACAACCCTCAGCTTAAAGAAATGTATTTTTATTCAGTGGTGGTGCATTGATACCAAGAAGTTAAGTGATCATGATTTAACTTCAAACATCCCGCTATGTTTCCAATTAACCATTAAGTTGTCATTTACATGCACCCAAATGTTTTGATAGGAAAAAGCAATTGCTGTAGCCAGAAAAAAAAAAAAATCAGACTTTATACACATCAGTTCAAAAAGCAAATGTTCTTGATGTGTCATAAGGTAGTGGCTTCACAACTCTTGGGACAAATTGCAATTTGATTGACTGCCAATAAATGAGGTCATAGTCGTATCTTTTTTATTGGTTTATTTTTAATTTGTGGGTAAAGACTGTGGTCATTAAAGTGAGGAACTCCACACAAGTTTTAGCCAAGCGTTACCATATTCTATATAATGAATTGTGTACACTTGTATACTTTGCAATAGTTCATCTAATTTTCCTTGGACTTACATGGAGTACTGTATTATTTAAATATTTTTCCAGTCTGTACTATTTATATTTCTGGTACAAACATGTATTTGATTAAACTCATATAGTAGGTGCTTTGTCTTTTCTATGTGCTCTTCCTCTATGGAAGTGAGCTTGTTGCCCTTTTTTTTTTTTTTTTTTTTTCCTTTGTTTTGACAGATAGAATAAGTAATTGACCAAGCAGCTCAGTTAAAGTTATTCTCTGCGTTTTCGGATTTATAATGAGTACAATGAATTTGAATTACTATAAACCTTTACAGCTTTATGTTGTTTTCTGGTTGCATCATGGAGTAGAAAATACTTTAAAGATCTATTTCTAGCAAAATAACTAACCTTTTTCTGTGTTTCTTATTTGTTAATAATGAAATGGCCCTTTCATTCCTTTTTCAAATTTTGTTGGATTAATTGTTGAGTTTATTGGAGAAGTACTGAGATTATTCTGGTGGCTGGTAGATACCAGTGGCTTAATGCCTTGACTACAAGGCTAAGCAATATCAGATCACTGAGGCCTGTGACAGTTAAAATATCCAGATTGTGTCTGTAAATGTTTTTCCTTTTGAAAATGTAAACTTTCAGCATTAATGCTGCTATTACCAGAATGTTGCTGGCATTGCTCCTGCATTAGAAGATAATTACAGGACTCATTCCTGACATGTAACATTTCTTTTCTTCAGGGAGGTGGGTGGACGAGCACACAGAGCTCATTGTTGAACTACAGAAATTGGGTAAGTTCTCCTGTTGCCTTCATTGGTACTGTGTGGCTTCCAAAATATGTAAGGATTTGATAGAGAAAGCATCTGTGAAGTTCACATTACTAGAGAAATTTGTTTATTACACTTTGGACTGAGGTTGTTCCTATTCTTGTACATAGTGTGCCTGATAATCGGTTTGATTTTTGATTGCCTTTTAGGATTTTCAGATCACCTACATGGAGCTTTTAATTTTGATTTCTACTAACTAAGGTGTTTTCTTAAGTTGTTTCCTGCTTTGTCACTATGTAAAAGCATTTGAAATGCACTCTAGCTTGGGGGACTATCACAGGTGCTGTGAACCATCTAAGACTTCATAATAAATGCATATCTCAGATAGAGACTAAAAAATCTTTTAGGAGGCTCGGTGTATCTTACTTCTATCTAGATGAAGAGCTAATGCCGTAGACCTGGCCTATAATAAATGGAGAGAAAAAGAAAGAATTATGGTGTGATTCAGGGATCACTTCTTCACCTAGTCATACTCTTATTTCCCACCTTTCTGTCCCAGCATTTTGACTGCCTTCTTCATCCTTTATGGTTCTTCCTCTGTAGCAAAGATGGTCCTATGAAGTGCCCTGAAGGCATTATTTCCCCCTTAATGAAATGCACACGTTCTTCTACACAGTGCAGAAGTGTATGTTTTGAGCTTTGGTGGACTGCCAGCTCCACTTACTGTGTGGAGGGGGGGGAAAACACACAGAAGTACAATTCTTTTAAAGCCTTTCCTTCCCTACAGAATGTATTAACAAGTCTGAAAGAAGCTGTGCTTACTCTGGCTCTGAGGATGATATATCTGAAAAAATGTAACCATTCTTTTCCATGACATGAGTTTCAGTCTAAATACATAATTACAGTTCCTTCACTAGCCTCCAGTAAGAAACTTAAACAACAAAACAGCAAATTTTAGAAAGTTATGAAATGAGAGAAAATAAAATGACTATCAAATGGACTTTCATTAGTCTTTATTTATAACATGCATAAGATTGTAAAGAATAAAGTAGAAAACTTGAACTCTCATGAAAGACATTCTGCACTGCATATATTGTTGAGTTAATGTGAAATACCTGTTTAAATCATCTCTTTCTGTAGTTTCCTTGTCATACATCTTAATGCCAGCAACATCTGCAATGGAATTGCAATGTGGATCAGTGCAGATTATCACCAGTTAATAGAGAGTCAAAAGCATGTTTTAGGTAGCACAATCTCTTCAGTTTATTTCTATGGATAATCTACACATACACATAACATATGTTTTCAATAAAACTTACATTAAACACAAAAGTTATGTACAGCATGACATGTGAATGACTTTATTACTGGCATAGCATTTACTTGTCCAAGATCAAATCCTACAGCTTCATCTCCTCTTCTGATCTTAGCTCCAAATACTCCTTTTTAGTTAACAGTGCTCTAAAGAATAATTTGAGCTCTCGTTTTGACATAGGTCTCGCAAGAGAGGTACTCTTAACTTTATGTACATCCCTAAACTCAAGAGGGAATATATTAAATTATTGAATTCAGAGGATCATTCCTTAAACACTGATTCTCAGAGTGAATGGAGATCATGGAGGAATCTTTCATCTTAACAGTGTCATTTTAAGTCATGTCATAAAAAAGATAAAAATTTCAGTAATTTCAACTGGAAGTTTTTGGGTGCACTGCTCATTAATTGTGAACTGTAGTTTTCGAAACGATCTCAAGGATGTCCAGAAATCACAACAGAAGAAAAGGAAAGCGTATTCTCCAGCCCCAGAGGCAATTTTGACAATATAATTCTAGTTATTAGTGAATCTTATTAACCGTACAAAACTTCTGCCTTATCTTTGTTACCACGAGAAATACTTGTTCTGAGAGTACTGTTTCTGAAGATGATATTTATCCCTGATTGATTGCCTTTGAGATAGTGGCACTTTCCATTTTATGGAAATACTATAAAGCTTTGAACACTGAGCTTCAGAAGGGCTCTAGGGGTGAACAAACAGATAGCTGTCTAGGACCCCAAGATCTACAGGGTGCAAACTGGATAAATTAAACAGTGCTACAAATTACCTAGTGTTTGAATGGGGGAAAGATGGCATGCCTCAGTGTCAGCAAGTGATCCTCGCAAGGCTACTAGCTTTGAATAGTTCTGAATAACAGGTCAGCATTTGCTATCAGTCCAGCAGCTACCATTGATGATGGAAATAGGTCTAGCAGTTTAACATTTAGTTATAGCCAGCTTCGTTTTTCTGGATCTTGTGAGCCCTTAAAGTTCTCTCACAGTAAGTGCAAATACTGAAGGTACATATTGTAGAGTCAAACAATCCACTGGTTTCAAGGAAATGCATTTAGGATCAGAGTTTTTTGTGGCAGTGTCCATGGTGTGGGCGCAAACTATATGATAATCAAAGTTTTAAACCAGTGTAACTTTCCCCTTGTATCCAAAAAGATTTGCCCTCCCACCTGTGGTTAAGGGCTTGCAAGAATTGGCTGGGATCTTTTGTAGAAGTGTCACATATGTAGCAAGCCTTTTTGTAATTGTAGTAGTAGCAGCAGGGGATGACTGCAAGTACAGCATTTCTTTTTAGTAGCAGTATTACTAATTATTATTATGAATTATCCTTAGATTTTAGTCATACAAGAATTAATAGTAAAGTCAGTAATAATTGCATCTTCAGTGATATATAACTGTGGTTGCTGTTACTCTATGTGTGAACAAATGATGTATTTGGTCCTAGAGTAGCACAATGTCACTCTGATTACAGATGCCTAAATAAGCGCTACATGTGAGTGTAGTGCATCCAGCTCCCCCATGAGTGGAGGTGGTACAAATGTCTGTGTTCTTCAGTGATATGTCAAGACATCATAATACAACATCCTACTGATTTAATGGGCATTTTGCTACGTTCCATGCACCTAAAATAGGAAAGGAAAGGAACTACCAGACTGTGTTTGTATTGTTTGCAAGTCTTTGTCTGTCTCTGCCAGGACACAAAAGTTGTCAGAGCTCAGTAGACTTTTTGTAGGCACCAAGTCTGAACATTCAATAACTCAGTGTGAAAGCAGAAGCAGTGTTGCATAAGCCAAATGCACTTAGATTATAAAATAAGCAAGTTCAGGAGGTTTCCTTGCATACAGGAGGCCTAGCCCTTTCAGAGATGAAAATAAGCCAATTTCTGAGGTTCTGAATGCAAATCTTGTTGCTAACCATTTGAATTTGCAAAATAAATAAATAAAATATCCCCAAACGAAGCCCTGCTTGAAGGACTGAACATGCCAGTGGCAAGTTCTGCTTCAGACTCCAAGAGATAAAGTACATTAGCGTGTATCGGTTAGTCTAATTTATTCAGTGTCATTGCCATATCACAACCTTCTGTTTGATTTTCTTATAAACTAATAATTTCCTGAATGAACTAATACTGCCACAGCCACTAGTACCTCTGCCTTGTAGAAGTTTTTTATTGTTGTGTATGCAACTAAATTGAAATATCTTTCACTTGAAATATTGACTTTAATATCTCATTTGAAAAATTCATGAAGCCTTTGATGTTAAATCCATACTCAATTTAGCCAAATGCCATTAGAATATGCAATACGCCTGAATACAGAGAGCATTATTGTCTGTTTCTGCAGAAGAATTACATTTTATGACTGTAACGTCAGGATCTTTTTTGGATTTGTTCATGAAGAAAAGAAAGGCAGCACATTAGAAGCAAAATGAAAAGTGGTATTGATTAGGCTCTCATTTACCCTCTCTTTGCTTCAATCCCTAAATGCATGGAAATAAGGGTTGTGCCACAGCAAGTAACAATGCTCTGTAATGAATGGAACAATCTTTAGAAAATTAGTGTAAACATGTATGATAGTGCACAGATGTTGCTCCTAGTAACTGTCATACATTTATTTTACATCTCCATTTACATACGTCTCTTTATTTCCTAATAGTATCATAATAGAAACATGACAATAGTTAATGATTTCGTAAAACATGGAATGTAAAGTTGACAGAGAGGTAGAACATTAATTGAAACCTATAGCTATAGTACATTAGAATTACATCTCCTAAATGACTTGTGATAAAAATATCCCTCTTTTACAGAGAAAGACAAAGACAGGTAAAAAACTAGGCTTTCAGCAAATTAATTTTTTTTTTTTCCAGTAAAACAGAGACTGGCAAATGTTGCAAAATCTCCTGAGTGCTAATAGAATGGTATTTGCCTTTAGTAATTTATGGGCACTTTTCCCCCAGCTATCGATCACATTTGAAAAAAGTAAACTGCATTAACATTTTAGGGAATAATGGCTCCAGAAAATGTTTGATTTTTATCACTACCAAAACTGATGTCATGATACTTGGTTCTTTAGCAGATGTGGGAGAGTGGAGTGCATCCAGCCTGTAGCGCATTTATGCAAGTACCCAGGTCTAACTGAATGAACTGGATGTAAACCGATGCTTTGAGCTTGTTATGTTAACTTAAAACATAAAAAGTAAGTTGATGGCACAAGTCAGGAGACTGCTGTGTAGCAGTGTAGTGAGGTGTCCAGAGGACCTTGGCGTCTATGAGGATTAAAATTCCTGTGATAAACCAAGTGAGGAAGGGATAACTGCTCTCTGCCACCATCTTCTGGACAGTCCTTGGGACATTAACTGCCTCTGCTTCATCTGCATGGTTTACCAGGTCTCCTGTTACCTCAACTGAGAGGACAATCACAGCCATTTTAAGCAAGCTCATAGTGGAAAAATAACATATTTTTTTAAATCTCCAAAGGGCAACTGGATCTTAATAAACTCATGCAGATATATATTAAAGTGGACAGTACAAAATGCCAAACTAAGGGAGCAGAAAGGTCTCTGAATGAATCCAGAGCATTGGTGCCTGTGGTTTTGTGCTTGGAAATAGGGGACTACTATCTACATAGGTGCAGAGAAGCAACTTGAAGAATTGTCTGACTCACCCCTTAATAATTTTTTTCTTGCTTTTTTGGATATCTTTCCATTTAATTAGCTGTTGCACTCAATAAGTATTTGGAGACTGCTTACAAGACTTACAGCTTTATTATTGGGAAGAAGTGTTGTAAGGTAGAGTGACACTGAAAGTGAAATTAGATTTGAAGATTCAGACTTTACATTTCTGTTTTTGCCATTCGCAGAAATCTGTGATCTACAAAAGTGAGTTGAATAAAAGTTCTTCTTATTACATTACTTAGTGTTATTGTAGATGACAACACAGCACAATAGATTGATATGTGATTCCTCTGTAATTAATTGTGACAACAATGAACACATGGAATTCATTTACAAAATGTGTACAAACTGGAACTGCTATCCTTCTGATTCTTTTCATTGCTTAGGTTGTTTCATACTTTTAACTCTCCAGAGCTATAGAATTATATTGCCATTTGGTCGTATGCTAAATTAATTGTGACAAGTTAAAAAAGATGTTGAAATGAACATTCTTACAAATTAATTAACAGTTGACTAGTACAGTTTATATTTTTTCATAAGAAGTAGAATCATGTATATTATGAGTGCAAATGAAGGTTAAGTATTTCCACATACTGGAAGTAATTTTGTGAGTTTAAGTTCACATAAATGATATGATCTGTATTATGCAGAATGCTTGTGTTTTAAACAAATGTGCAAACATTTCTTAGAGATCTCATACCCTAGTGTTTTTTCCTCAACTGAAAAAAAGAGCTTCAGAACATCTGTGCCTCGAAAGGAGATTATTTTTTACAGTATGCCAAATAACATGAAATAATCTGAAGTATATATTAGGATGCAGCATATAGTTTATATGTTCCACTGAATGTGATACCAGTGAATAAAAACTTATTAAAGAAATCCATTTGCCATGCCTGAAGACTTTATGGTGAACAGTTTTACAGATCTCATTTTTCAGATCTGAATTTTATTTCAGAAGCCTTGCAGTATGCTGACTAATGAAGAATTGTTGGAAAGAACACAAAAGTTGTATCAAAAAGAAAGAAACTTTCAACTGCAATTTGGAAATATTGCACAAATCAGCATGTAGCTTTACACCTGTGCGTATCAAACATGAAAACACATGCTCCCTGAAACAAATTGTGTCCTTTATTTGGATCGCTTACTCAGTGGTCTTGAATCTCTGACTTTTAGTTTCAACCAGGTAAGATGAGGTGGCCTGTTCAGCCCAAGTTATTAAAGAAATTGGTTCACCTATTTGATTTCATGTCATTGTAGTTCCAGCCATTCATTTATTCAATAAACAGTTTGGTATGTTCTGAGAAATAATGAATATTGATTAAAAAATCGATCACTTATTAAGAAACAGTCTAAGGGAAATTGTTTATCCAATCAATTTTAATTTTTGATTTGTTATTTATATTTTCCAATTTAATCCACCCCTCCCTTAGGCTCCCAAACTACCAAGCGAATCAAGAGGAAGTGTAGAGAGACACTGGCAGCAACTGTGCAAAGAACACAAAACCTAATTCATTCATTTTAGATTGGGCTGCTTGAAATAGGCAATAATAAAGGAGACTGCGATTGGAAACGCTAGATACATTACCTCATGTACCTTTGGCTATTGGACCAAAACTTTTAACTTTTAATAGGATTTATTAGTCTCTCTGCTTCCTACCTATTACATCAGTCAACTCTGACATTGTCAGAACACAATAGTTACAAAAATATTATGGGTTTCGTCTGAGCTGGCAGAGATTCAGAGTGTGGAGGCTGAACGCACAAGGCAGTGAGACCTACACAAGAGCTCTGGAACATTTATCCATTCTCTTGACATGAGAGCTAGGCTGTGAACAGCATTGCTGAATATCACTTTCTGCAGGGGAACAGACTAACCATCTGATCTGTGTTTTATCTGAATGTGTGCAATAACTCTATTTTCATTGTTCAATACACTAATAAAGAACACTGTCTTGATACTTACATGCAATAGGTAAATACTTCTTCATCACCAGTGACTAGTTTCTCTTTGGGATTTTCATACACAAATTGGAAAAAATTTGTGTTACTTCTGCCTCTGAATTTGCCTGGAGTTATGAATCTTCCCTGTCCGCCATTGTGAGTGTGACCAAATGTAGTTCTCCTTTTTAGTAAAACAGATGTATGCTAATCTCTTAATTTTTAAAGTTGGTATTAACTATGCTTTGCTCACCTAATGTTCTCCCATATCTAACTTCATGTCACTGTTATTTTTCAAGAAATATGGAGATATATGTGTAAAACGTGGGGGAGAGATTTTAAGGATTTAAAGCCTTACTTCTGGATGCCTTTTTGGGACAGGCACAATACTATAATCAAGTAACTTCATGTATATATACATCTATCTGTTCTTTCATGAGGAAGGATGTAGAAACACTACTTCCAATATGTGATGCTGCTTTTGTGGGCCTTGAGTTTATAAATAAAAACTCACTCTCCTGTGAGCAGCTGGGAAGTGAGAATGCTTGAGCAAGAACTGAATAGGCAGAGCAAAAGGCCAGGGCTATGTGGTCTGAGATCTACAAGGGAATGAGGGTGTCTTTTGTGGAGGATAGCTTACAAAAGGGGAGATACAGTCCTTGAATTTTATATGGGAGTTGAGAGTTCAAATTATACATAAAAGCAAAACTGTTACCTGACTGGTGTCATTTCCTTCTGCCTTTTAAAATTCTGTGGGAAATTGTCACTGGTCATATTTATGATCAGTCTTATAGAGAATTTTTATACCAAAGTTGGCTTTATCCATTTTATTTCGTGGGATTCTGCTCGTCAATGACCTTCTTACTTTCCTCTCAATTTGTATTTTCTTTCATAATTTTTTAAGGCAGATGAGGTATGCCTTGCCTTTCATTTCCTCAGTTCATGAAAGAACTTGAAACTGCCCTAGAAAATAGAAAAAAACCCCATATTCTAAAACGTCATATTTTTATGGTTAAATAATACAGACTGTGGTGTAAGAAGCTATGAACAGGATGAAGCTAAGTACAACATTTACATAAATGTTTAAAAATACTCAAAGATGGTAATACTTTGTTTTGCAACTCAGTGATGCATACAACTGGCTTCCCTAAGGTCTCTCATGGGTCCAGTTCTACTCTCTGATGATATAACAGCAGATACTGTTAAATTTTTTTGGATGACATCAATCAGAAAGTGTTTGCAAGCACTTGAGAGATCAGCTTTAGAATTCAGTAGATCCTGATAAATAATGGGGGAAGAGAAAAGAAAAAAAAAAAAAAGTGTTATACCAGGTTGCGTGATCAGGACCCTCAAATTTAAAATCAAGGGGAAAATTACTCCTTGAAGTGTGAGACCCGAGATGCAATACTCTACCTGGTTATTGGTCAAGGTAAATGTGGGCTAATCGAAGACCTGTGAAACAGAACAAACAAAACCCCTGGAAACTCCTGAATTTACCTAGCTGAGAATAGACTGAGGGGTGAATGCTGTAAGCTTCAAATGATTGCTACAAATAGAATAGTGACCAATTGTTCCCTATGTTCACTAAGAGCAGGGCAAGAAATATTTCTTTAATGTTTAACAGAAGTGATTTGTATTAAATATAAGGAAAGAATTAATCTGTCAGACAATAATGCTAATTGGGGTATGGGGGCAGCTATTCAGCTATTTAAGGACACTATGTAGTGGTCATAATTTTTAAGAAACAGGTTATACAGAAATTTACAGATTATAACTTGTTTGTAATAGACCCTGCTTCAAAGTACAGAACTGCACTGGTTGACTTACTGAGCTTCTTTTCCTCCCTTCCTTGATAGCATTCTTTGATTAGTTTAACTGCTGATTACTTCTCCCAGATTGTCTCTGAATAAAAAATGGTTAAATAATTTGGAGACTGTGAATTGCTACTACTACCCATCATATTCCATTTCATTCATTTCATTTCATTCCATTCCTGTATTTGGGGCCAGATGTACACGGCATTAATGGACAGATATAAGTATCTGGTAAGGTAAGATAGGATGTAAGGACAGTTTGGTACAGAGCAAGTTAGACTTGGGTGTTTATGTGAGTTTATCCATAAGGCTAAGAGCATGAAAAGTTGGATCTAAACTTCCAGCCATTATTCCATGAAACCTACCTAAATTTCTGTCGTCATCCCAGGGTAATCAGTAAATATGCAGGAATAATAAGACAATACTGAATCACTTTGTGCATCTGAAAAATTAACAGCAGTGTAATACATTGAAAGAGACCATAGGAGTGCTGCACACCACCTCACCTTTCCAAAGAACAGATATTTCTATAGGCTACTATGAAAAAAGATCTAGAGATGAAAGTGTTCTAACCTTTTTTCTAAGTTTGCAAGAGATTTTGGTTAACTTGGAGCAGCAGTAAGCTTTATTTAAAGATGAAGCCTGAACATGGTATATATTTGCCAGTTCAAGGCTAGTTAAATGTAGTGATCTTACATTGCCACAAAACAAATGTAACAGCCTGAAAAACTGTGTCCACTGTGTTTATTTTAAAGGAAACCATGAGTTCAAACTGAAAGTATTGTAGAAAATGACTGATGGTTAATTTTCTAGGGCAACTATCCTTTTGAAAAACCTACATATGCATTCATACATCTATCTCATGACTCTCCTAGAGATTCTTGTAGGATTTTTCCCACAAGGACTCCCAGGTGTAATGCAGAGTAGTGCTGTTGCAGCCACTCCTGAGTGGAAGCAGTGAGGCTTGTTGCATTTACAGCATCACGTTTAAAGCGTAGTGTATGTAATTGATGTTGCAATAATTTTAAGTAGTTTTAAGAAGTTATTTCTGTTAACATCTTCATGAAAATGTAAACAGCTGGTAATAAAGTACATTTGTTCTTAATGAACAGCCTTGATTCACTGGGGCCCTGTGTGTTATTCTCTATGTACCAAAGGAGTCTAGACCCCTTAACATGTGACGTGACTGGTTATCATTGCAAATTGTTCTGTTTTATCATATTTTCTGCATTATTCTAATCTTCTCTGTATGAATGGAATTGCATTGCTTTTTGCTTGACAGCAAAGACAAACATCACGCTGTCCAGAAGATAGAGTGCCATTTTATTCCTCTGTTGAAATTCTTGATGGGATGGGCAAAACATCAGCAAACACTCAATAGAAAACCTCCTGACCCTCCAATTATTCTTGCTGGCATCTTTATATATTTTTTATAATAATTTCCTTTTCAAGAAATACCAAGTCCTTTGTGCCAGAACAAAAACAAAATCAAAAAACCCCAAAACAACCTCAAACTTTATTTAATTACTATTTGGTCAGAACCTGAATTTTACAGTAGTCCTAAATTAAATTAAATTAGTGCTCAGAATGTTATGTTTTCCCCACTAGAATCCTTGAAATTCAGGCAAAGCATACTATACTAGAATCATTATGTTAAAATGGCTATTTATTATTGTTTTAAACCAATGGTTTGAACCAGCTTTATTCCCATGCTCACATTAAATAGCATGCACACTGCTGCTGTGTAATTGTGGCAACACATTTTAGAATGTTCCTTATGTGTACAGACTGGAGAAAAATCATACTACCACATTATTCAACATGAGAAATTATTAAAGCCTCCAATTCAAATATGCCTTTTTGAAACTATTGAATTAACAGCTAGATTAAGATATAAATGCACTTGTTAAGTAATATTTTATTTTCAAACCGCATTTTCTCTTTATATTATTTATACAGTTGGTGTGTTTGACCAAGAGAATTGATATATTGTCCTCAATAGGGTAAATATCCACTGTGATTACTTCTTTAATTGCCAGAGCAATCCTTCTTCTTTCAAAGAAAGCATTAAGTCACTATTTAAGAAAAGAAGTCCATTGCTGTTTCTCTAAGCACAGTGTTGTATCCAGAAGATGAGCCTGTCCTTCCTGTTTCTCTGTAAAATCATAAACCTTATACTGTGTACATACGGTAACTTACTGCAAAAACTGCATATTATACGAACCTCTCCCCCTGTGTCTGTGCCCCTGTTAGAAGGGAGGCAGGCAGACTCACTGCCACCTACTAACACTGAGATGTACCCAATGTATTCTTTGGATTTCATGGTTGAGTATCCTGATAACAAGATAAAAATATTGTATGGTGTTAAAAACATCAGAGATCAATTTAAACAGATGGAAAGTATAGTGTTTATTCACATTCCCAGGCACAAAACTGAGTATGTTCACTACACAGTTTGGGTGCTTAATAAGCCCAAGTCCCAATGAATTGGTTCTTGACAGTTATGAATGGTAGACTAACTGCATTAAAGCAATGAGGGAGCTAACAGCAGGTTTGAAACTGGGCTTGAATAAATCATCAACCAAACATAACAGCATTGTAACAGTAGGCCAAAACCTCTACAGCCATGTGATTGCTAGTTGCCAGGAGACCATGGATCTTGGGCATTCTGAAAATATTGAAATAATTTTAGCTGTCTCAAATTTATAAAATCTTTGGAAAAAATCTAATGCATTTAAATTTATTAAAATATAACTACTTTGTCAGGGTGCATGTAAAGCTTTTAGACAAAATATGGCTTTTTAACTAAAATAGTTTCTCTTGCACATTGATTTGCTTTCTTCTGTGTGATTTACAATGTATTTAGAAAGAATATTTGCAAAATGTGATGTGGTATTTAAAATCCTGACTGCAGTAACTCAGTGCCTCTAATGAACACATGCAAAATTATTGTTGTACTCTTAGGTGTCCATGCTGCCGTCCCTCTGCAAACATGGGTAACTTTATGCTTTAAAGTGGTCCAGTGGAGGTCAAATTCACTGCTTTCATGTTTAAATTTAATCACATTAATGAGCCTTTAAAAGCTAAGATCTAATACTCTGTTTGCAATTACCTCTCCTGCAAAAACATATTATTAGGTTATGTAAGTGGTAGAAGCTTTATATCAAATCCAGTCTTTTTTGCCCCCTTCTTTCCTAAGGAATTTTGCCAGATGTGTGTGTATCTGTGCTATCCACAGATGCAAGTGTTTAAGTGATAGACCTGATGTACAGTGGGATCTTTAGGCTGTCTTCTAATTTTGTGGGTGAAATGTTGAACTCAGTTTAATTGAATTAAATAGATAGATGTTTATTTGTCTGATGTGTGCCCCTAGAAAGAGAAGAGTCAGAATGACTCCTCGTAGGCTGCTCATCTCACAAGCCATCTTCTGAAAAAGCAGCAACATGCACTCATCACTAGCACTTGCTGCATAACTTGGGATAAGTGTAGAAGACCTCAGAGACTGTTGAGAACAGCTGAAAGATGGAGCTTTCCTTCTTTGATTTCTCATTCTGCCGCAGATTTTCTCTGTATGACATTGGGTAGTTGCTTAATTTTCCTGGTAATATGGAAGTCTTCCCTTTCTTACGAGAGTCAGTAGAGAGGATTATTTGCTGATTGTAAGGCTATTGTATTTTGTGATTGTAAGTACACAACTAGTTGTTCACTTACAGTAAAAGAAATAACAGGAAAAAATCTGATTATTTGTGAAGTGTAAATTCATGGTTCGTTTAAATTCTGTTTTAAGTAGATATAATGAATACAGTAATTCTTTCTGTAAACTGAATTAATATAGACATAAAAATTTCTTTCAACACAATATGTTTTTGCAAGAATTCAGTCAACGGAGAATTTCTTTTTTAGAAGAATTGCCTTTCTGTAAGACAGCAACATCATAAAATAGACACTAGGCAAAGCTTGGAAGAGAGAAATAGAATGAGTGAAACTAAGGGCATGTGAAGAACAGTCACTATCCAGCAAGAGCAGCAAAACAGTTTCAATTTTCTGGATTATTAATTCAAATTCACACGCACATGCCAGTTAAAATTAAAGGCCTTCTTTTACTGCTCTAGTTTAAATTAAAGATTATATTCTGCTCCACAAGTCTGAATTAAATAGCTTATTTTGCACACCAAGCTCTCATTTTAAAGCTAATAAAGAAAAGACATAGCATGTACGTGCAAGCTTGAGACAGGAAGGGTCTAAATTACTACACCTGTTTCACTTGGGAACTACTTTATTAGTGTTAACAAAACTTGGCTTTCAATTTGGCAGTCAGAAGCACATTTAGAACAAGCATTTCTTTGTTTTGACAGAAAGGCTGTGGTAAATGAATGACGTTTGAGCGAGGTGTGAAATGTGAAGGTACAAAATTAACTGGTAAGATAATTACTGTTCTAATTCTGCATAAACAAGCGTTTTGAAAATCATTAATAGTTCAGGGAAATAATGTTAGTGATTAAATAAGGTGGTTTGCATCACTGAGCACAACTAAGCTGCTTTAATTACATTTGAAAGCAAGGGAAAGCAGCTAATTAAAATTAGCACAGGGTTCCTGAATGACCAGCATTGCATTGTTGCCCTAACCTGTTTAATTGCTTGTTTATTAATAATATGTCTTTATTTTCCCCTCTTCTGCATTTAACGAAATTATTAAAGAAGCTAAAATGTGTAAAGAGAATCTGACTATGTATACTTATCAGAATATGCGATGCAGATATAACCCAGGGAATTACTTACAAGGCAAGCCAACATCATTCAAAAGTCATAACTTTTCTTCATATTAATAATGTTTTCTTCCTGAGTCACATTCATATGTCAATCACGTCTATGGACACGAAAAATGGTCTTTGGCACGACTGAAGAATTGCAGCATTTTGTCGCTGCTTTATTTTTAAAACCTCTTGAATACTAAATTGTTAGCTAAAATATAGGTAATAAATCTAAGAGTAATCAACAATAAATTATGGAAAACATGAGCAAAAATATAATCTAAATTAAAAGAAAACTTTATAATCTTTCAGCCTTTTTTAGCAAAACTTGTGCTAAATTGACCATCTGCAGTAGTTAGGTCTGTTCCCAGTAAAGATAAAACTCAGTATTCCAAGGTTTCCAGCATATTTGTCCTTCAGTTGAGGAATATCTGTATTAGACATCTGACTTTCTCTTCCTAGTCTCTCATGAGCTGCTTTAAGTTTCACTTAATTAGCATAAAACTATAGGAAATAGTTGGGAGGGGTGTTAATCTACACACTTTCAACAAATATACAGTATAATACAATGAAGACAACTAAAAATAGAGTAAAATGCTAATTCATTTTTTTATATTTAGGCATAATCAAGTCAAGTTAAAGCAGACATGATGTTTTCCACATTGATTTAGTATTTATACTGTATGTCTGATGTGAAAGGCTCAGATGCATAATAATTTACATACATATACATTTTAAACAGTAAAAATTTGTAAAAATGTGAAGTTCTATATGGAAAGGCAGCAGATCCCTAAGAAAGCAGGTTAAATCATGGGAATTATGCTTATGGAACTGATAAGCAATTAAAACAAGAAGTTAATTTTAACTTCATGAATAGTAGAGAATATTCAGTAGACATTACATACATTATTTTATAGGTGCATGTTTTTATGAACAAAGAGGAGGATTCTGCTCTGTGTTACAGAATGGTAAAGAAAGATGCAAGTCACAAGTTTCAATGGGAATTTTCTGCTTTATGTCTACACACAGTATCTGATCAGCACTTTCAAACCACAGTATATAACAGAAAGAACTTTGAAGGGTGTAGAGAGGTAGTATTGGCACTGTTCAAGTGGCTACTGTACTTGACATCCAAAGCGGAGGAAGGTACCTACTGTAACTTACATAAGTAGTGGAAGTCCTCAAGTACTTTAGAAAAAATACCTTTCTAACTGTTAAAAAGCTAACAGCTAAACAAAAAAATGTGGAGACAAGTAGAAAGAAAAGGAAAAAGAATGGGGGAAGGAAACCCCATGAGATTAAACAAATGACCCAGTTGAGTCTTACAAAGAATTTTTAGTAACATCTCATTGCCATAACAACCATCTTGCATCATCAAAGGGATACATGACAACTTTTTTAGTAATCAATGTGGTGTATAATTAATGGTGGCATTTCTTTGTGCTCTGGCAATGGATAAATCAAAGTTTGGTATTCTTTTTTAATTGCAATGTTCTTTGGCCTTCTGTTAGGTCATGGTCATCATAATTATGACTAAAACCTTTCATTAACCTTTCTATAATCTATTTCCTCATGTTAGTATCTGTAAAATTGTAAAAGCCACAAAAAATCCACTATCTGAAGGACAGACTAGCAAAACTATCAGACATTATTCCTCCTGTAAATGATTCTTATTCCTATTTATCCTATTCCTATTGCCACTTTTGTTCATATAGGGTTCTGGTAAATGTGTTCAGGTAGATTTAGGTTGCAATGGTTTAAGGCATTACAGTCCCCAAAATACCCACTCTGCCCCTCTTTTGGAGGCCCCTGCTCCAGTGTTGGGTTATATCCCCTCCCAGTTGCCACTGTCCATAGCCTGCAGTATTTTTAGACTCATAATATTTTAGACTGCATAAAATGCAGGAGCCCATTACACCACATCTCTGCTGTGAAAAGGTAACCTTACATGGATGGTATTAATAACATCTTAAGCTTGGCACCTACATTTACCTAAGCCTTACTGTAGTTTACTGGTCTCCACCCAAAACATGATTTACCCATCTACTGCTAGTGGGAACACATTTTTTTCTCCTTGACACATCGTGCTTTTATCTTAATTCTCAGAATATTGATATGACATGTAAATTATATTGCTAAAAGAAATTTTTAAGATGGGTGGTGAATCAAATTGTAGAAGATGTTTTTTATTTCATATGTCTTTTTGCTAGCTTCAGTTTAACCTGAAGAAGTCCTCTGCTTTGGAGTGATTGTGTCACTAAAATATCTAAATGTGCCAAAATCTTTTAATTGTTTAACCCTGAAATACTCTGGAGCTGTAGTTGTAAGTGCTCTTAACCCCATTATATGGAGATAATCTCACTCACTTGCCCAAGGTACAGAGGAAACAGTGGCTTGAACTAGGGTTTTGTACATCCAGATCTGATGCCGTTATTGCTGGCCAATATTGTCTTTCTCCCTCTGCAAGCCTGGGCTTCTTTGTTGCCTTTTATCCTTAGTAAGGACATCAGAGCATACTACAGCAAAAAGTGGGCTCTTCACGGGATGATTTATTTCTCTGACATGTGCTAGCACTATAAATATTTTGCAGTTGAATTTTATTGATATGCAGAAAGGGCCAGTCCTAAAATGTGATGAGACCCTGCAGGAGGTTCAGCTACTCAGATGTTTGCTTACAATAGAGTCAGAGAAATAAATACTTGAAGGAAGAAGATGTGGCTGACTGATGTAGTGCCAGACCTGCTTTTGGCATTTAGTGAGGTAAGCAGAGTACTTCCAGCGTATATTGGAAATTTGTGAATGGTACAACACAGCTGCTAGTTGCCTGTAGCCTCCCATTTCACAGTAGAAGTGAGATTTACAGGGGAATAGGGATTTGATTGTACTTTATGTATTTATAGTGCCAATTTAAAATATCAGAATGAGAAAAAATATAAATAGCTCCCATATTTATAAACAATTAAGGATACTGTTTTGTGTGGCATCTAAAATATGCTGCCTTTATTTAGTGTTAATGAAGAACATGATCATCTTGTAGAACATCCCAACAGGGCAGTCACAACAACTTCTTAGTAGAATGTTAGCAGTAAGTGTGATCTGATTAACTGTGGCATTTCACTGTGTTATGGCAGTAGTGTTAAAGGAATGCGTTGAGGGAGTTTAATTGTTAAAGCTGCCATTTCTCTTGCCCCTTTACTTCATCATGGTCACTGCAATCATGACTGAAACCTTTCATTAACCTTTCCCTATTTAATTTAATCTTTTGAGCTAATAGCATTAGAACATGAGATGTACAAAATGTGTATGCCATTTTACACAGAGAAGTGTCTCACCTCCCTGCTCTCTGTAGTTGGAGAAAAAGGTACAATAGTTACTAGCTTGTTAAAAGCATGTTTTAAGGGCATGATTTTGAGCACACTGGAGAGGTAGGCTCTCCAGTAAGACAGTTCCGTTTTTTTTTCCCTTTTTACAATGCAGTTAAGCATTGACAAAATGAGTGAGTTTTGTGCTGGTGGAGGATACATAACTGGCGAAGCATTGTGCCAGAAATACCAAGACTAGGTGGGAAATTGAATAGAAATTAGTTGGAGCACACAAGGTCACAAAGAGGTGGAGAACCCAGTGCTGGTGGGGTGAGCAAGTAACTGTATCATCCTAACACCAACAAATGACATGAAACACCCAATGAAGGCAGGCTTTCTGTAGCCAGTTTTTGGCTTGCACAGAAGCAGGTGCTGCTAGGAACTGCTTGCTGACTTTAGGAGAAAGGAGAGATTAACAAAATCCTGAATACCGCTGGAAGGCTAGTAGGTTTTGTAGTACATAGAGCTCAAATAAACAAATGTGCTACTTTTATCTACTAGTTTAGACTGGTTAAATGTCAGCTGTGTTAGACTTCCCATGAGATCTTAATTGCTCCTTATGGTAAAAACCTGTCTAGGTCATATAGCTGATACCTGAGTGCACCTGTCATGGAGCAAAGTGTGAGCATTGATAATCTACCACTGGCCAACTTCTGCCAGTGTCCTTAACACCTCTAACCCAGATTTCAGGTCTTGCAAAGAAGCAGCGATGATCATGTGAAAGATGATTCATTTGTTTCAAAAAGGAGGAAGCAAGCCCCCAGGTTTATATATTTTGTAGTCTTTAGGAGTTTTGCTGTATGTTGCCACCAATTTACATGTGCAATATAATAAGCAGGCGTCAAGGGAAACACCCATGTTCCTTTCTGTAGGCTCACAATGGACAACTTCTGTTCCTTTCAGAGTGTATTCACTTGAGAAGGAGAAACCTAACAGGGCAAGATGTTTTGTCCCAGTCATTGGTAAATATTAATTTTGCTGTATAAAGTTGTCATGAGTTCCTGCAGGCTCAAACAGCAGTAGTATATGATGTGTTCTGAAACAATGCATTGTCTGTATTTGAAATAATTATTATCTACTTCTGATCTAGAGGCAAAAGAGTACATAAATGGAATAGCTGAATACAATCCATTTTAAGTAAGGTGGAGGTGGCAGTGATATATGAAAGACAAGAATCTGGAAGCCTTTTGGAAATGGTGGCTAATTAATGTCAAGCATATAGGTATACACAATGTGCATGAATTGTGCATAAATGTCCAGGTTAAAACATAACCCTTTTTAACAGCCAGCTGGCCTAAAGCTGCCCCTGCCTCTCACAGATATAGGTAGGGCCATATCAATCTGTGGGTTTGGAACTCTAGAAATAACAGATAATCATGGGCATCCAGTACTAGAAAGAACAGCATGTATTCTAGGCAACGCAAGTGAGTGTGAATCACTTGGGGAAGTCTGCTCCTTAATTTGGCAAACAAGTCCATACATAGGTCTTCCCAGGCTGAGACCTAATGACATTAAAAAAAAATCTCATCCTCTGACTCATGATCCTAATTCATTCCTGTTGTACATTGAGCAAAATAATCTGGGGGTGGAAACAAATCATATCCTCATTTCAAAGAGGTATTGTGAAACTGTTTGCCATGCCTTGCTATTTTCACAACATAAGGTTGTGAGATGCACATCAGACCTTGTCGTCTGACAAGACAGACTTCCTTACAATGAAGTGAAGAGACTCTAATGAACCAAGCATAAATGGTTTTTGAGACTTTGATACTCATAACTTTCTCTCATATGAATGTGATAGAAGGAAATGGAAGAAATCTGATTGACTTTACTGGGTCAGGATTTTATTCATAGAGAAAATAATTTAAACCCCCAAACATTATGGAATCTGGTACAGCCCATTGCTACCATAACTGTGCTTTACAGGAGTTATCTGCATAAGGGAAGAAGTTAATGTAGACATCTGATAAAACCAGACCACTGTCACTGAATTTGGAAAGCCAAATAAAAAAGTGTCCAATCTAAACAAATTAAAGACAAAACGAGAATGGTGCTTAAAATGCCATTTAGAAGGAAAGAACAAGCCATCATGCATTGTAAATCGATCAAAATTAACAAGTTCATCTTCCAGAAGACACAACAGTTGCCAATAAAATATGTATAAATGACTGGAGAAAAGTTAGTGCTCTAATAACTAATATCACTAAGACCACTTTGATAGTGAATCAAAGAATGTGAGAAACATCATCCCAGCTGAATAAATGGTAGGCTTCAGTGAGAAAAAAACACACGAAACCCTGACATATTTGGTGAGTTCTCCCTTAATGGATCTGAGTACACAGTATGTACGGGAACAGCAAGGGACATGTGGACTGATTTGCTTACCAGAGCCTAGTAGGTAATTTGCATATTAAAATTTCAGTTACCTTTTTTGTGTTCTAGATGTTAACAGTCTGTGTCTGAGTGGTGCTTTTTAATCAGTATTTTCTCTCTAGTCTACTGCCTAGCATTTGTGCCTAATCATACACTTTGGGAAGTTGTTGGTTGAGCTCCTGTAGTATTAAGCAATTACTAGTGATCTCTCAGAGCTGTACTGAGTTGTTTCAATTAACATCACATATGTCAAATAATGCCATTTGTGATGGTCAATTTATGTTGCTATCTGTCTACCAATGAATGCATTCAGACTGTTAGTCCGTCTGAGAAGCCAATGAAAAAGAAAAAATATTTTTAAACATTCAACCCTATCAGCCCGTCTAGATTTTCTACTTGTTTCTGTAATAGTACCACAAACAGCAAAGTATTTTTTTTCCATAGTGCTATAATGGCATGAATTGGACATGTCTGTTCTGAAATCACCTGGCTTTGGGGCTTTAAGTAGACCTTTAACATTGTTATTTGTGCTTAATTTTACATAGCGTTGAAATGTTACCTTGCCCTAAGCTGTGGAAGACACTGCTATCCTTTCCAGTAGCCACTTTTTAGCACCCTGTCCTTGACTTCATAATCCTCAAATACCAAGCTTGGAAATCTGCTTCTGGCAGAACAAGATCTCTTCGTCTTTGGGGTCACGTTACAGGCTTTTGTTCAGTCACAAGTTCTGTTTGGATTTATCTTCAGTATGTCTCCTTGAATATTCAGAAATCATCAGCTAGTCTAATTTGTTTTTTTTAAAGTCATGTAAAAGACTGATTTGCTTTGACAGGTGGATCAGAAACAGAATTGGAGCTATTTTATCTGGACCTAATTAAACAACCTTCATTACTGGCAGGTATGTGTTTGTGATGACTAGAAATTAGCTTGATTGGAATTAAAACTAAAGATATAAGGCATTGAATTGACTTGTTTTTAAAAAATACAGAGTTTAAAAATATATCTGTGAAGTACATTTTTAAATGTGGCGAATGCATGTCTAAATTTTAAATATCTCATCATGCCCAATTCCACTTTGTATTTTATGTTAATGGCACTTGTCACAGGTATTCATGAGGATATTGCCAACACTTATAAAATGGTACCACATTAGTTCAGAACTACAAGACTTTAATAAAACATTAGCAACAGTTTGGTTTTCCTCTTGCAGTCACAAAATTTCTGCAGCATTTTGTGTGGTGTATTTGGGGTGAATTTCAGTCATGCAAACGAAGCCAGCATGAGGCAGATGCAATGCTTATGCCCTCAAAGAGATTTTTGGTGGGCCTTAAAGTAATGCATGTATGTTGATCCTCTCTTACCTTCACAGAGCCCAGTTATTTCCAACTTGTAAAATAAACTCTATATCTGCTGCATTGAGGGAACATTTCTCTCACTGCCCATTGCAACTCCAGCCTGTGGAATAGATGTCACACCTCCTCAGTGTCACTTGAATGGCATTCTGAAGTCATTAAATCCTATGATAAGTTCTGTCTGTCCTATTTGCCTTCTCCTGTGATGAAACCGGGCGTAACTTTTTAGTAAAGTCTTCCAATGACCCTGACTGTTCACCCAGTCCAAATATGCTGCCTGAGTGTTTCAACACCCACCTTAAAAAAAAACGAGTGTACACATAGTGATCCATACTGCTGAGATACTTGACTGCATGTTGCACTGTTAAGCACTTTTATATCATAGTTTTCTATGGCTGTTCTGATTATCGAGAGTTTAGGGCAAGGCATCTTGGAAGAGATTTTTCAGAGCAATTGAAACATTGCTCTGAGTGAGTACTAAACAGCTGGTTCAACAGCTTTTGGTAGTGATATGATGTAGCTGGGAAGAGGAGAGTATCATGTGGAGAGGAGATGAGATTATCATGGTGAACTAGCCAGAAAAATAAATACTGCTTTCTTTCAAATAAAAAAATAATACTGGAGTAATGTTATCTATGTCAAATGGAAATATTGTATATTTATCTCAGTTTCGTGGACTTAAAATGCTGCAAAGTGTGTTAAAATCCCAAATTATGTTTCTGAGAGGCATTTTGCATTGTTGCCTACAGATAACGTGAAAAATCCTGTATTAGAAAGGCAGCTCTTTGGGACGGGATATCTGAGGAAGTTCAAGCTATTCTGTTTATTATCAACAGTAATACAAGAATAGAATATTGTCCCTTTCAGCCTCAGACTGTGGCAGACAAGTAAGGACTGTGTTTTGCTAATTATACCCTCTAAACTATGTCATGTAGAGGGATGAAGCACTCATGCCAGTTACACGAACAGGAAGTACAATTTGTCCTTCTGAAGGACAAAAATACATAAATGCAAATCCTTAGGTTCTCTTTAGCTAAGGAGAGGCATTAAACATGACCATAAAATCAAGGACTAACTCTGTAAATCCATAGTGCCATTCTGCTGGGTAAAATTAGGTCCATTTTAGCAGTTTAGGATGTAGCTTACCATTTTAACAAAGCATGTGTTTAAACTTTGAATTTTCAAAATGTGTCTAATTAAAAGTCTCAGGATAAGAGTCCATAATAATGGAACAGATTACATTTTTAAATCAAACATGAAAACAAATAAAAAATAGCAATAAATGCCCTCCTGATTTCTCAGTCAATGGCTACACTGTCAGAATAGCCCCCAAAGACTTGAATTTTCTACAGTTTTTTCCACCTCTTTTCCAAGAAGAGCTTCTTACTTGTCTGAGATGAGCATAATATTAGTCAATACGGAACTGTCAGATAGATCCTACAATGATTTCTCTGTATAACTTCTTATGCATGAAACTGGGACAAATGGCTTTCATGTGGCTATCTCTAGAGCAGTATATAAACTGCAAACCATTTCCCCTCAGAGAACTTTTGGACTGGGAAAGTCCAGCAACTGCCATCAGTAGCAATTATCTGTGGATAAAATATCACTTCAGAACATGTTTCTGTAAGTAAAATAGAAATGCCAAGGCTAAAGCACTATCACAAATGCAAAATGAGTGTAGGCAGTGTGGTCCTGAAATGTGCTGATCTGGACAATAGCCTTGGATTTTGTTTTTGTCTCTATTGCTGGGTGAACTAGGGAATTTGTGTCATCTGTATGGTACCGTGCCCTATCAATATAAATGGGAGTGATACCTGCTTGCTTTTGTAATGTGCTTTGAGATCTGTATGTATGCACTAAGTATCATTATTTTCACGTAGTGACATCAAGAAGCAGCAATGCCTACTCTGGAATGTACATTTTTTCCATGGCTTATTGGAAACCTGATGTGTTTACATATCCTTGCTGGGATGTGAAGAAAGGTATTTCATACAGGATTTTGCTAGTTTGACTTACAAGCCTTGTCTTTGTGCAATCACAGACATCTGTTTGCAAAACTCCTGTGCATTAATTTTATTCTTTTACACATTGGTCAGTGCCTGTGAACCTTATTCAGTAATGACTTGTGCACTAGTTAACAGGGAAGTCATTTAGAAAGGGAAGGGAAACCATCCAACAAAGAGTGCACATATCATTAGTTTCATCCCTCAGATATTTCTTTTCCCATATGCATTTGACTAACTGTACCAGGCTATGATCAATGTGCAGACCATGAAAACAGACAAAGCCAGCTGAAAAAGCAACCTTGTGCCTCTTTAAGAAAAAGGGAAAACTTTTCCAATTGATTTAGTGCTTCATAAATTAGCCTAGGGACAGCTTTAAATTGTGCTCTTATTATGCATACAGGATTCTACTCATCTAATAATTTTGCTATTCAATAAAAAAAAAAAAAAAGATGTTTTGAATAGCAACCAAACATGCCATAAAAATACCCTATCCACATTCTACAAAGAGCAAAAATGTAAATAAATGGATTGAAAATTTCCCCAATATGATTTCTTTCTTGTTGACTTTCCAATTTAATTTTTCACAGGGAAAAAGATGTACTGGGAAATAGAATGCATGATCTACAAGTAGGAGTTTAGGGAAGTCATTATATACCCATTAGTTATGTGCATTTATTAAATCTGTCTGGTAAAATTAAGGGAGCTAAAATTTTATGTATTTATTTCTGTCTAGTGTACCTAGTGTATCTCGTATGCCAGTCAGCATTTAAGATAAGCAAATTAACTGACTGTATCAGAGAACAGAAGCCTTGACCTGGGAAGGGTAGACCCACTGAAGAAAATCCTGAGATTCTGTAGTTGTGGTCCCTGAGTGAGTTTGGGATACTATCCCTTTTCATTTAAAGATCAAAATATTTTATGACTATCTTTCAAAACCTGTAGGAAATACAAACAAATACTTTCTCAGCATTTTCATTCAAGCTCTAGGAAATCCTTGAGGCTGTCCTGGAAAGGGGTACTGAATCTGTCTGTATTTATGGTGTTTGGCCAGTGCATAGTCCTAAGAGCCTTTACTATGGCTACAAGACCAGTTATTCATCCCCTAAGGCCCATGATGGTGAGAATATTTATTTACTTAGATACTATCTTAATCAAAGCAAAGCCAGAAGAGCTCCTTAGACTGCATATCTTGACCTGAGCCTATCCAGTAAGGGCCCTAGGGTTTTTAATAAGTACCCAAAACCCTCTTACATTAACCAGTTCTCCCAGTTTAGCCTCACTGATATTCATGGGAGATGCCAGGATTTGCATCTTAAATTTTTACTGGTCAAAAAAGGAATACAAATAATATCAGTAATAGATGTTTAATTTATCTCTTTTCCATAAGATAGAGGGGTGGGGACTTTGCTAATATTGCTCTTTGCTTTCAGTGTGTCTGGTTTCTATTATAGTAGCATCCACATGTGATTAATGAGCACAAGGAAAGGGAAAGCAATGGACAAGTAAGCATTTGCTTGTCACAGACCACTTGGTTCACTCTGACATCATGGAATTTAAATTCTACAGGGTTAGAACTAAATTTTATTTTAAAAGAATGCTCCAAAGATCCTAGGTATGTATGTCTCAGTCTTGTCTTAGTCATCTGTCTAAAGATATGGTAAAAGGGCTTTCTGAGCATGCATGTGAATTACTCACAGTCTGAAAAGAAAGAATCAGGGACGTTACCTGATAGCGTAGGTTCTGTCAGACGCTGCCACTTCCAGGCCCCTGTCCCTGCAGGCTAGAAAGAACCAAATGAAAGTGACCATGATAATAGAGGCTAATGTCATAACAGTGTAGAGCTATTGCCAAAGCTGGAAACATTTCCCAAATGCTTCACATATTCCAGTGGGAATAAAATGTTTATAGTCTTTCTGGCATGTGTTATCAGCAGCAACAGGCATCTGGTTCAAAGATGAAAAGATTCCTCTGGAAATTAGCAAACCTGTCAGTCTGAGCCTCCTCTAAGTAAACTAGTTAAAATAAAATACTCTTGCTGGCTGTCCTTACTGGGCAATAGTTGCATTCCTATAAGCACCGTCTAAACACAGGAGAAAGAACACACAATTCTGTAAAAGAATCTTTGAAAGAAAGATAGTTTTGGCAATCACAGCCTTAGTTTATATGAATAGTAGGTTAAAAATCTACCCCATAATCCCAGAAGTGCATTCTCTGGTCTTTTGCACGTCTTTTTTAGCTGCCTCTGTAGAAAAAGAATGTGGCAAATGGTGGACAAATGATTATTGACATCCTGTTTCCTATACACCTTAACCTACCCTTCCCTTCCCTGCCCCACCCTGCCATGTATTTCTTGTGCAGTTCACCTATGGTTAAGTCAGAACGTTTACAAGTGAAGTTTCAGCCCTGGCTTGTAGGTTTTATGGCTTGTAAAGGAAAGTGTTCCGTATCCTTTCCATCTACCTTCCTTAAGCTTCAATACACCTCTGGGGTGCCACTACCTTTGGCTGGTGTGGCCAGTCTAGTTACGCAACTGATAGCCATGTTTTTGTTATGCAGAGAATGTCTTGCTGTTGCTGCTCCTTCTGTGTTTCCCTCATGATGCTGAAACTGTTTTCTAAAGATCTGACCTCACTGTGTTAGTGATTTCATCAAGCATTTGCTAGAGGGAGGTTGGTTTTTTCTGCTGCCCGTACTGCTTTGTTCTTATGCCTTGTGGCCCCAGTAAATGGCTGTTGTATGGGCGCAATCAGAATGATACAGGGGAAACTATATGCAGTAATGAATAATTGGGTTTCTTACGGGTTATACTGGCCACCAGCCTATAGACATCCTCCCAAAGGATGTTTAAGCAGTTTAAATGAAGTAGAAAAGCCTCAGTGAGAAATACCGAGAAAGACTCGCCTCTGAGGGTCTTATATTTCCTGGGAGAAGGGAGACCTAAGTTCAGTCATTGCTCTAAATCAGACAGAGAAGTTGACAGTGTGTCCTGACTATTACAGCAACAGCTAGATTACTAGGCTGAGTGGCAACAACATGGAACCTCCAGCTTGCTGCATTCTGTGTGGGGTTGGCAGTGCTCTATAAACAGCTGCCTGATGAACTCTGTTGAGGTGATGGATAGGTGTCTAATTTTTGAAGACTGTCAGGTCTAGGTTCGGATCAGTCACCAAGCTGCTTCACATGGTCACATTTAAGCAGTTTCCAGCCTTGCTACCAGTAGAAATTCAGGGGCCTTTGTGGATGTATTGCAACAGAACAGTGATTTTTAAGAATCCCAATGGCACTTAGAGAATGGATTTAAGAATCTAAATCACTTTTACCCTCAAAGTGTGATGCCAATGAGGAAATAAGAACTTCCTGTTCATACCTGATGTCTACCTGGCAGCCTGAAAACACTGAAATGGTCCTTAAGAGGTCTCATCACTAAGAGATGCAGATTTCTAAGGAATAAAATTTTCCTGCTTCTACCCATTTTCTAAGGTTGGATACGAAACATAGGCCAAAGGATTTCTCTGAATCATTTTCTCCTTCAAGTCCTAAAGTGGCTCTGAAGATATTTTAGGGTAACATCCAAACCATAGTCCTCCTTTACTCTCAGTGATCAGTACTGTGATGCTCAGTTACCTGAGAGACAGAAAACTGTATATGTATAGTAAAGGATTTGGATAATGTATATTCTGCCTGAAAATTAAGGCCTTTGATGAAAATAGAGTTAGCTGTATGCATTAGGCTTACAGTGATATTTTTAGGATGTGGAACAAAATTCAAAACCATTTAGGAGTGTTTTCCAAAGATAATTGACTATTTAGCAAACAAAGTTAGAAAGAGGTCTCCTGCCATCATTCAGACACATGACTCATTGCTGGCATCCATTTTCCCTGGGGAAACAGGAATCAAGGAATTCAGAATGATGGTTAGAGTCCTACATAAATTACTTCACATCTAGTGGCATGACCTCCTGAAGCAAGAGTGTCTTGTAGTTCTTATTTTATTTTTTTTCTGCTAGGGCTGCAAAGTGTCTTGTAGTTCTTATTTTATTTTTTTTTTTTTCTGCTAGGGCATCAGAATTAACTCCTAAAATTCAATAAAAACAGGTAATGAAAAAAAATATTAAAAAAAGGGAAAGGTATGAATTTCAGCATTTGAAAGAATAAACCCCAAAAGATAGCAGTAAATTTTAACTTTTTCTGAATGTGTAGAAGGCAATTAGATCTTTTTATTATAGAAACACAAAGGATACTCTGTGGGCAGAGATGGTGTGAAATAAGCACATATAGTGCGTACCCTGTGATTGGAGTTTCAGGGATGCCAAAGTATCATTCAGATACTTGGAAGAGGCCAAAATCTTCCAGTAGAGCATTTTATGCTATTCAGTCACTGGCTGAAATGTAATGACTCCCAGAGCACAATGAATATTAACTCTGTTTGGTGCAGTTTATTGGACTAGTTCTGAGAGACTATGGAACTTTTCATGTGATAGTTGGAAAGTCTGTCTGCATAGACACAACATTACTAAACTAAAAAGTAACCTCTTTCTTTCCATTTGTTGCAGGTATAGCCCCAAATTCCCTTTTCTGTAGTATATCAAATTGAACTAATGGCGCTGAATGGTGAACAAGTCCACCTTTGCCATCACATGTAATTAATTTGCATCCTAAATACCTGAATAAGTCTTTGCAGGTAATTGGTAGTTGGGTAATCTGCCTACTAATTTCTTCAGTTCTAGCCAGTCTCTAGTTAATAATCAATAGTCCTTTTTTCTAATGAAGAAATGGCCTTGACATCCTGGCCTTTGTGCAGTGTTAAAATAACATTGATCGTTATCATTATCATATGTCCTTGATATACTTTATAAGGGCAAGAGATATCAATTGTACAGTACAGGAACACTTAATAAGCTTGGATAAATAATTGTGATTGGCCAGAGAAGTATACACAGTTTTCTGGGCAAAGAAGTGAGGGAGAGGATTGGTAAAATGTTGTATATTAGTTCTATCTCCAAGTCTAAATAGAAGACAATCTCCCCAAAGATGTATGGAAGATGTGCAAAGACATATGAAAGCAATCTATATCATAGTGTCAAGCTGGAGACAGAGTTATGTTTCTCATAGAATTGGACATCCCTGATGAAAAGATTTTTCTCACTCCGTAGGATACTTCCACTGGTCATTTCTCCTTTCTGTGATTAGGGTGAACCCTTACCAGTGTTAGTGAGGAAGGAAGCCTGTGGATAACACATCAACTATAGTAACTCAGCTTTCATTTTTTAATTTTACTCATTTCTGTTAGTGTCCTCCCACCAGTAGTAGAGCTTCAAAACTTTTATCTATTGCAGGGGCTTGTTTTTTCCTGAGAGAAATCAAAATATTAATTGTGTCCTCTTGGACTCTTTAAGTAGAACTTGAGGAACATTTTTCATCAATGACATACTACAGACCAGAGCATGGTCTATATTTGGATCTTTTGACTAAGGTACAATGTCTAATTTCAAAAATAATGGTACTGTAGGTCTTATTTTATTATTCTTCCATAATAGTAAGATCTTTGTCTGCTTCCAGAATTTATACTCTACTATTAAATAAGGAAAATCTTTTTTACAGTAGGTGTAAAATTACATCAGTGTCAAGCCATTTTTTAAAAAAGAAAATAATCAGGGGTACTGTGCTAAGATTAAAAATCAGAAATGAGTTACATTTAAATGGTCTACTGCAAAATGGTGGTATCCACTGGCAAGTCTTCCACATCAACCTACAAAAGCCCTAACTTAATTTGGTGTTGCAAACTTGGTTATGGTTAACGTTTTTGTGTTTTGAATGTCAATTTCAAAAGCAAAGTTTCTGGAAACAGCATTAAAACAACGACTTCTGGATTTTATTGAAATAGGTTTGGGGAATTCATGCCTTTGTTCTGGAACATAATCACAATCTCCAAGTACCATTTGGTTTGTATCTATAAATACACATGTTCATGGGGGCAGAGGATTTTTTTGAGAATGAATGGATAAATTGATAATTACACCCAGCTGCATTATCTCAACACAGGTTATGTACCCCAAGAGCAAGCAGAGTGTGCATAATTCGTACTAGTTCCTTTGTTGCAACATGACCTGTGGACTGCACGAGGCAGTGTGGGTGGGATGAGAGGGGGAGACCGTGCCTGCCTGGGCAATGGGTGCCTGGCAAATGAAATAAGATTATGCTTTTTGAGATCCCTAACCCAAGGTATAACATTTTAAATTTATGTTCAGTAATTTATATGTGTTTATAAAATACAGCTTGCTGTTTAAAAATATTAAAGCTATTTTTATTAAGCATGCATAAGAACATCTTGTATGTGGGCTGAGTTAGCTAACTATAGTCTGCATTTCTCTACACATACATGTGGTGCTCCCCTGCAGAAAAGAGCTATATGATATGCTCCTTTATTGATTGTCATAAGTGGGACAGATTCCTAAATAATTGTAATTAGGTTATTTTAAAATTACCAAATATTCCATTTATAGCTTAAATATTTTATAAAAGTATTTTATAAAAGTTTAGACACTTGGAAGGCATTTAATGTTAAAGTTTAAGAACTTGAGCTTCTTCCTTCAAACACCATTTTGGTTTCCAAAAGTAAATAAATAACAAGACTCTTAGCACTTGGTTTTGGGTCTTCTTAGTACTATTTATAAGTGGAATGAGAGCAGCTATTATTATCTTTATAAATATTTGGCACCGCATGGCCTTGATACGCAATTGTGTCCATTCAAAGAATGTCTAGTGAACAAAGGAGATGGTCTCAGGGCATGAATGTTATCCTGAAGCAACTAAAGGATACAAGCCTTGTCAGTTCTTGTCTCATTTTCATTAAGAAAATCATGTGTTTTAGCTTAAGGGTGGCGGTGATGAATCAACCATGTGACTGAAGGCAGGTGGCTATCTTAAAGCAGATCTTGTCTCTAGTAAAAATAAGAATTAAAAAGAAGGGGGTGGGGTGGGGGTGGGGGGAACATGGTGTTCAGCTCCATAAAATGTTCACTCACTGGGCTGCCATGAAATAAATATTTTTACAAATATATTATTTACTACAAGGGAAGCTTTTCTTGGAGAAGGCAGATAAATGCGCTTGCTATGGGAGCTTTATGGCCACTACAGGCCCAACTGTCATTCCTTCGGTACTTCCTGTCAGTCTGACTAAACTCTGTCATCCTTCAACCCAGTTTAAATTAACAGGTAATTTGTAAATGTCACTTCAGGTTAGGCCGCTCATTTTGTTTCTACTCTACCAATGCAAAGTCTAGGACTAATTTTTCTTGTCTTCTTTTAATAGGATTTTCATTTATAAATAGAATTATGTTCTGAAAATAAATTACAGTAAGTGATGCACAGAACTGGTAGCAGCAGCACTTTCATAGAATTTCAAGCACCTACATCAGAAGAGATTAATAAAAACACTTCAAAGGCTAAATTCTATTTAAGCAGAAGACAGCTTTTGGTTAATATTTAATCTGAGTAACTGAGATCTTGGTTGAAAATATAATTTTTTAATATCTAAATTAATTTGCAAAACAAAACCATTAATTTTGCCTGAGAGCTTTCATAGTGCAAAAGTTTCAGTAATTTATTTGAAAAAAAAAGTTAAAAATGTAATTCTGTAGCAAAAGTCCCTATATTAATATGGAATTTATTTCTAATGCAATATATTATATTTGATCAGCAATACTGCTTTAAGTCTATACTTTTTTAATGCTTGCTAATACGTTGTATTGAAAAAGAAGAAGAATCAGATTTTTCATGAGAGTTTTTTATTTGTAAAAGATTGCTTTTTGGTTCAGTATTAACCAATAAACATCTCCAATTTATTTAAGGGTAGCATACAACTGAAAAAAGTACCTTTTCACTATAATACAGGCATGCATGACAGAAACTGGTATAATATTTTTCATTGTCATGGTTTTTGAAGTGTTATAGTTGCAGTATATGCTCTGATTGTTCACCTCCTAGCAATCTCATACCCAAGCGAGCTGGGGGAGCTGTTTGCATAGTGAGACTCCTGTGCCTTTCTTCTACGTTCTAGTGGTAGGAAGCATCTTCTTTTCCCCTCATCCCTCAAGGAAGCCTTGCATCTTTCCAGTAGAAAGAGAGACTCAGTTCATGTGTGGAAAGGAATCTCAACACTTACTAGTCCTTGTAAAAGTTTTCTAGGCTTGGGCAGGGGCTTACTGTCCCCTCATAGCAAAAGCCACTGTCTAATCCCCTCTTTTGGCTTCAGTAGTAGCCAAACTCAGCTGTGAGGAGTGCAGGCCAAAATCCAGTTTTTTTCTCTCACTAGCCTCTTTCCATGCTCATTTTATGCTCTTCTGCTGTCATCCCACTCACTTCTTTTCTGCACACTCTCACTCCTGTTATCTTATTTTTCCTCTCATTCTTTACATTAAAGCATTTATTTGGATTTTTGTGGCCCTTTTTATTCTTCTCGGTTATGTTTCTGATTTCTTCCAATAAGTCGCTTTTAATGTTCCATCAGCACCCAGAAGTGATCTGTAGGAGATATGTAACAGCTAGAGTATCTGGAAGACAAAGGTATTCACTGTGCATAGTGAAGTAGTAGCAAGGATTCTTCTTAGTGAGCAGAAATTCAAGAACCATAGGAAGAAGGTTTATCATAGTGAAGTAGTAGCAAGGATTCTTCTTGGTGAGCAGAAATTCAAGAACCATAGGAAGAAGGTTTGGCACTGGGCCACCAGTGATGAGTGATTACATTGGCTGCTGCTCTGGTAATTAACATATAAGAGATATCTACACGGGAGATTGCAATATAATATGACACAAGTTAACTAACTCTCTGTTAAAGAGTTGGATCCTTTAAGTTGGCTTCAGTGCAACTGTGCTTTAAGCTTCTGCTAGACAACATCTGTATTATTTAAAATCTGGTGTCTGGATCCTAGTTCAATCTGTAAGTACATCATAAATTTATTCAGACTGTTATTGTAAAGGCTACTTCAGGTGGTTTAAAAATGACATTTTTAGTGACATTAGCAGTATCAGAGCCTAGTATCAAATACTGGAAAAGCAATTTTCATTGTGCATTAATACTCACAACTTATCAGAAACATAACTTTTCTATGTAAATATTAACTGTTTTATTTAAACATTAAAGGTCTTACTTTATTCTGAATGTTAAATTCGCATTAATGCAGGAAGAGTCTAGGACTTGAAAAGAGCCATGATACATTGAGTACTAACTGAAGTTCCCCCACCCTGATTCATGATAATTAGTAGAAATGAATGTCTAGTTGGAATACCATTTATTTTATTGTGCTTTAGTGGATTTTAGCTGTAAATGCAGCATCAGTCCAATTTTCTACATAGCTTACCTTAACATGGTTTCACAAACTGATCAACTTAGATTTGTTACATTTTCCCGCTGTATAACATACAAAAGATTTTATGGTGAAGCAGAAGTAAGCTTGGATCTTCTCTATATGGGAACCAACTGCTGGTGTTTGTGAAATGCTGACAAAAAGGAATCCACTGTGAAATAAATAAATGCCTGTCTGACCATCAGAATTAAAGCAGAGGAGCAGAAATTTATTGCCACCTGTCCCAGAGGCAAATATGTGAGATAGATGTGCACTGCTTTCTCCAGGATGACATCTGGAGGAGCACTTATTGTCTATCAAAGTTATTGCAAAAAGAACTGCTGTGTCAGTTGCCCTAATTCCACTTAAATACATGGAGATTCTTTAAGCAATTAACTGAGCAGTACTGTGGATGATTCTTTGAGGTATTTGTGTTCACTCTGCATCAAAAATTCACAGAAAGCAAGGTAAGATGCACATTTCTCTTCTAATCAGAATATTTTTTCCCATTTTTTGTCTCACTTTTACTTTACTTGAGAAGGTCAAATGAGTATGTACTCGTCATTTATTGCAGAGAGAAAACTCTATGGAGGTCTATCTATGAGGCCATTGCAAAGGTCATTACTAGGACACAGCAGCCCCTGGATGTAGTTCCCGGTATTTCTAAAAATGCAGCAATATTGAATCTTTGTTGGCCTTAATCATCCATTTTACAGGCAGGAGATTAACCAAAAATTCAGAAGATTGTCTCTATAATTTCACTAATTTAATGAATTACCTTTTCTTATGCCTGATTTTTTCTTTCCATGGTAATTGTCTAGGTTGATGTCTCTTAATGCAGAAAATGTGAATGTTCCCAAGAAGTCACATCATACAACCTAGCTGGTGTTTTTACATGTTGTTCCTTTTTTCAAAACTGGATCATACTTTATGAGTTGCACTTTGTTTATGAGCTCTTGACTGAGAGCTAGAGGAGCTGGAGATGGTGTTTTTAGCTATGAAGTAATATGACATTAACTATCCCAACATCTATCTAGTTATATCTTGGTGGGAGATAGACACATTACATTCAGGTACTAATGTCTATGCTAATCAAATGTTGTGATTTCTGAGTTTGGGGTTTTGAAGCACAGCATTGAACAATGTGTTGTAGTGACTATTTCTAACATTGTTCTGTATGACAGATCAGGCTTTTAAATATAAAACCGGTGATAATTTCATTTAATCTCATACTTCAAAATATGTACCCATTTTATAGAATCAGGCTAAAAAGCTTTAATTTACTGTCCCTGAGCTGAAGCTTTAGTTTAGGATTAGGACTAGATGATAACTTCAAGCTGCAATGATAATAATGAATATGGACTTCATATAATTTTCTGAGTTTTCAAACACTGATTTTTAGCACTTAAATTTCTGGCATCCAAACAAAATCCTTCTGGGCTGATTTGAAACATGCTTGAAGGGAGAAGTTATTCCACACTAAGGAAAACATAGGCTGAGATTCTCTCAAGTTTGCTATCTAGTATTGGGGAGATTTGAAGCATTAGATTTAACAAATAGCTAACAGTTGAGACAGATGAGGGCAATCTTCCTCAAAGCTGTTGCGTTAGACTGAGACAAGACTGCATCCATGTACAAATGAAAAGTTTATCTTTGCAAGCAGGAATGCTGTAGTTTGACTATTTTTCAATTAAAAGTTGGATTCCATAGTGCAATGAATCTGTCACAGTGAAAAATGTAGGCTGATTGTTAATAATACTGCTCTATAATTATTACTATTATACAGTCCAGATACCTCATGAGGACATGATCCCCTGATTCTATTTGGTTTTGTATAGACTGTAGAAGAAGCAATTCCTGAGCTGTAAGGTTGGTAAGCTAAGTATAAGACTCATGCAAGTAGATTCAAGAAACTTTTCTGTTGTGGTTATTGATGGTGTTGCTGAAAGCAATCTGTCACAGTGAGAGCTACTCCATTTTATCCTTACATTGCATGTTGATTTTGACATGTTAGGCATTGAATGGCTAAGAGTGAGTTTTCTTGCTAAAGAAGGTGATTTTTCAATATTTAAAAAAAAACCTTTAAAAATATTTTCTTAAATTTGTAGAGAATTTAATAAAAAATGTTTCAATGCGACATTATTGAAATATAATGCCTTCTTCAAAACAGAGAATTACAAACACACTCTACAGAATACTTTTAATGTAATTTTAGAGTGAAGTAATTACTTGGAGGGGCCTGTGGTACAAAGTTTAGCACTTTTTTCCCAGGGATATGTATAATTATGGATTGAAGAGGACAAGAAATCCGTGTAGACAGGTGTTCTCCCACAGAATCATCCCCCTTAGTGGACTGATGACAAGTGAATGCTTGTAATAGGAGACAAAATTCAAGTTTAAATGGTTCTTCTCCAGCCAGATGACTCATAAAGGTGTAAAAACATGTATCTTTCTCGACAGAAACATCTGTTTTCAAGAGACACATCAGCTGGCACTCTTGCTCTATTAGCTGCAACCTAGACAGCAAATACCCATTGTAAGTCCTCTTTCGGTTACTAAATGAAATAATTAGATTGAAAAATTCCATTTTGTTTCAGAATTTTGCTGGAAGTGTTCTGCTGTTTCAGAGAATTAAAATGAGGGGAAACATGTTGCTTTGTCTCTGTTCATTACTTTAAGTTATTGTCTTACTGAGAAGCCCTGGTGCTCCCATGGACGGAGCAGGGACTTGCCATTTGGCAGCAGTGAGAAGCATGTCAGGGTGTGGCTTTCATTGTCGTCATGAAAGAAGCATGAAAGTTCGGCTAAGTCATCAGCTGCTGTAAAAAAATCCAGACAGTGCTTGCTTATTTGCTTCGGGGAGAGTTGTTAGAATTCAGCAGCTAAATTCTTCAATTTTTTATTTTATTTTATATTTTTTTCTGTGGCAAGATTTAATCTCTCCCTCCTGGGTTGCATCACTAAGTGGAGATTGCATCCCCAGAGAGCACCAATATTCCTTCCTTCCCCAGAGCAGGCTTTGCCTGCAGCAATTCTGCCAGCACCAAAAGCTGGGCACATAGGCACTTGGACATCAAAACTGAGAGTGAGAATAAACTTCCCTGTTAACACAGTGCCCTGCTGCTGTATCCTGGGTCCCCACTTCATTTCAATATGAAGAGGGTAGAAAAAGTAAGTTGGTAAGCTGGGTATGGGAGCTGGGAGAAAATGATAGGAAAAGCGTGGAATGCTGAGGCTAGGGTGAGGAACAGCAAATACAGGAAAGTCTCCCACTTGAGAAGGAGGGAGAAAAGCAGATCAGTTAAGCAGGCTGGCAATTGAATGTTGTCCTGGAGAACTGGATTCTTATCTTATGTCTGTTAAGCTGGAGAAATCTTTTAAAAAAGCAGAGCAACTGAGGTCTATCGTAAAAGTGAAAACCCCACATTCCTCTTTGGCACAAGAACCCCTGGTGCAGGGGAAGCCAGGAGGAAGAGCAAAGGGTAGACGGCTCTGCCATTGACTGTTTTCAGCCTGAGACATGCCAGGTTTTGCATGTGTTCTTTTATTATGTTTGAATGTCATTTCTGCTAACAGTGACTTGTGTCCTTAAAACAAATCCTGGAAACTGGAGGACCACTGCTGAGCCAGTGTACAGAAGCCCGGGCCTGCTGATTGCCTGTGTGTGCCCATGTAGGCAGGGAGGGGAGGGGAGACGATGGGCACCTTCATCTGCAGCAAGAGCTCCCAGTCCTGGAGCGCTCGTATGAATGGGACTCCAAGAAAGTGTTTTTAGTTGTCAGTCCTCGGTTCAGGATGCTCAGAGATGGAGTAGCACAGGATGTTGGTAAATTTGTTGGAGTTAGCTAAAGCACTGTCAGCAAGGCAAGGATCAGTGCGGGCCGTGGCCAGGGAGAGAGGCGGCGCAGGGCAGGAGCCAGGCAGTCGAAGCCGCTGGCAGAAACAATCCACACGCCTGGCTTGATCCAGCCCGGGCTAGGCCTTGCTACCCACCAGGGATGGGTCGTTTCAAACCACAAGCTGGAGCAGAAAGCAGCCTGCTGGCCCCACGTGAGCTCCTGGAGGAAAAAAAGTGTAAGGTGTAAAGTTATAGTTTTCTAAATTCGTCATTCCCTGCTTATCTGCATGGGCACAGTTCTCTGTTCTACCTTTAATGAAAATTTGGGTTGTTAAACTGCTTCTGATTTTAGCACCAGAAAACTTAGTGTAATTATCTCTAGGTTCATTATGATGGCTTGAGTTTTTGTTGTAATTCCCATACATTTAAACCCAACCCTTGCTGCTGCCAGTGGTAACAGTATTACTCTTGTGTCAGCTGACCCAAAAGAAGTGTGTTTTCATTACCCCACAGAGATACGCTCTGATTTAGTGAAGTGCTTCATAACTAGAATAGGTCAATAGGAAGTACACTTGAACAAACACAATGTTGCATAATGCTTAATAGTAAGGAGAAACAGTGTTAGGCATCTCAGAAGAACCCAAGATGAGCAGATATTTTTAACCTTATTAGCTCTGTGCCTCAGCTTTCCACTTGTAAAATGGTTTACAATTAAATGAACCAAAGGGATGCTCTGAAAATAAATTCATTAATGTTTGAGAAATATTCAGATACTATACCATGGAGGGTAATAGACTATCTCGCAAGTAAATGAAAATTCTTTGTTCTGTAAAATACAGTTTGACGAGAGTGTGCATTGAGGAAGATGAGGGACCAGTCTCTGAACAGTGAGGGTAACACAATTATTGAATACCTGCCCTGCTCCTTTGTTGAGCACTGTCTACCTGGGACACGGACTGAAGAGAGTATTTCCTGTGGGAAAATTTACTAATGTAATCATTTAATTTAAAACCATATTATAAATCATTAATTTAAGGGGGATGAATTAAGATTATATGAGTGTTAGTACTACCTTAATTGCTGCCACAATGAGCCACCTTACTTCTTACATTCCTTAATGTTGCTTGACTTTGCAACAGCAGTGCTCCTTTAATCTAATGGGGTTCTGAAACAGCCTTTGAAAAAATTGATATCAAAAGAAAAAAAAAAATCAGTTAAATCTGATACTTGGAGGTAATTTTCAGTGTCACACCCAGGAATTCAGGGGGTGGAACAGACATTACTGCTAATGGTAGCTGTCTGGCCTAATCCCTCCACAGTCCACTGGATATTTGTACAAGTCTAAATATATAAAGTGCAGTAGGTGCTCTTTACAAAGTGCTTACTAGGGGCTATTTATAGTACTTCTCAAAGTCTTCTGGTAGAAAAACTACTTTTAGGAATATTTTGTCATGGTAAGTCTGGGATGTTAGCTGTGCACCCAGCATCCCTAAGAAAAGAATAAACAAGATAAAATGGTTGTCATTTTTTTTCCTAACTGCTCTTAGTCTTTAGCAGGACCTTATGTATTTTCTTTGCATGAGAAAATGCTTCTATGGACACAAGCTTTGTGGCTGCATACTCTGGAGAAGCAAGTTGAATCCAAGAGTCATCCGCTGTCCCTGGAACAGAGACATCCCCATGAACCTCCACCCTTTGCTGATGGCAGCTGTGGGGTAGAATGGGTGAGAGCACTTTTCAGGTAACAGCACAGATGGTGTTTCCTAACCAAACCTTGCATAACCCAGGATAAATGGGGGAAGGTGACTGGCACATCATAGTCATTTATATGCCTACAAAGACTATTCTTTTTAAGTGGCTCCCCTCAGGGTCTTGACCTGGAAAACCTGCTCTTAAAGATAACCAGATTAATAAAGCAAGGGCATGAGCTGTTAGGAGGCAAATTATCTATCTATCTGATCCAGGTAGTTGCACTTAAATAGACATGAGAGGCAGCATTAAACAAAACAACTCAAAATTTCATTTATATCTTCATGTCCCTGTGTGGGTTTTAAAGGAAATTAGGGGAGAAATATATTGGACTGTATTTCCTGGGTTTAGTTGTGTTAAGACACTGCAATGCAGATACATTTTGGATTTTGTATGTGACTTTACTGACTCGTACTGTTGTATTGTTATTAAAAATATTCTGGTTAGACTGATAATGAAGTCAGATTAGGCTATAAAGTCTTCCTGACACATAGTAAAAAACTACTATTTTAGATACTAGGACAGAAAATCAAGGAGATTTGATTTCTGAAATAGTCAAAGAGAGTTTTACCCCTCCAAACTCTATGCTGAGTCAAAGCAGCACATAGAAATAATGCAAGTAGGAGACAGCACAGCTGAGGAAAGTCTGGGAATGGGAAAGTGATGCTCACTGGCTAATGTTTCTTTGCAGTACATGTGGAGTGGCCATAGGTGTGCATCTGGACCAAGGCAAGGCTTGAACTCACTCAGCTGCCCCCTGGGTCCTTCTCAGTAGGGCTTAGCTAATCTGTATATTTGTAGATGTAAGAATTTTGGCAACTTCACTGAAAACATGATCTGTTTGATTTCACTGGTCATTTATAGCAAGCAGACTTCAACATCATTCACATTGAGAGCTGTTTGTGCATCAGCTGTTTGTGAAAAATATGTCATATACGTAAGAAAACCATACTGCATTAGGCAATTTGTTCAGGGATCTTTTCTTTCAAATTTGTTGCTAGCCCATGCTCAGAAGATATAAACTACTAACTGGTCTGGTCTCCTGAAACGCAAGTATCTAGCTGGAAAGAACAACTTACATCAGCTGGGCAGATATAATTAAAGTTTCAGGCTTACTTCATACCCAGGTGGAGACTTTGAAAGACTTAAGGGAATTTAGTGCTAATCCAAACCTAGTATCTTCCAACCGATGACATGATGGGCAGCATGGAACTGTAATTGGAAGGGCATTGGAGGGGGACTTGGAGAGATTACAGAACAGAGAGAAGAGAGGATTAGACAAGCACAGGCATAAGTACAGCAACTTCAGAAAATTACCTAATGCAATGCAGTTCTCATGTCTTTATGGTATTCAGGATCCTAGCCTTGTCAGGGAGTACAATACTACACACCTTTCAGTTCTGTTATGGAAATCTGCATCTGAGTGCAAACTGTCAAAGCCTTTACAAGCTAAAGGAAGCCGCTTAGGAAGATGTAGGCAGTTCATCTGACAATGCCTTCTGTTAATCCTGCCATATATTAAATCGTCCCTCTTTATCTTCAGATCTGTCAAAGCAGGACAAGTGATCAAACTTCAGGATGCTCTTCCTTACATCATGTGGCACATGGCCTCACAGATATGGGGGTTCATGATCTACCTGCACCCACAAATCTTGCTTGATGTTCAGATAGCCTCTTTGAAAGGATTTTGGGGGAAGGTTCCTTTTAATTCACATGGCATCTTCCATGGCCTGGGAATTCCTCTTTCCCATATCATATAATAATTTATTCCAGCAAGTGCTCAGGAGCTACAGTTAGGGATTAAATCAAGCTGCAAGTATGTACATTCTCTTTTTAGGACTTTGTCTCCATCTTCTTTTACTAATGTTGCTTGAACATTATCTTTGTCTCTTCCCAGTCAGTTCTGCTTTCTTTTTATTTATTGGTGCTTTTCTCCTTGATTATGTCCCTCTGAACCATTTATTTCCTATCTCTGATTTGGAATGGATCTGTACACTGTTCTCTCACTGCCAGCCTTCTTGCCTCTACCTGATGATTAGCAGTCTTTTCTGACCATAATGAGTGGAATTTGGCATGCAGCAGACCACCAGCCTTATAGAGCAGACACTGCCCAGAGGGACAGCATGGGAAATGCAGTGAAACCAGATGAAATCCAGTATGACCACTTGAGATCCAAGTCATAAAATGCAGATTTTTAAATTAAATGTTGTATTGCAAGGTGGGGGAAGGAAATTAATGAAGTCTGTTTCCCTTACAATGAAGGTTAGGACATATTTTTTTCTGATTTTACTTATTATTATAATTTTAAGGAGCAATAGTGGGTGAAAAATATGACTCTTGTTGATCCAAGAATGCAGATAGAAGCTTAGGATCTTCTGATAGCTCCAATTAGGGAAGAAATTGAGATGGGTAATTCTATGAAGTAATGCTGTTTGATGATAAAATCCTGTTGAACTTGCACACAGGAGGCACTAGCCAGCTCGAAACAGTTCCTCTCTCCACATCACCAAACCCCATGTAGCAGCATTGCCAGGAGAACTCTCCAGGCTTCTCTTAGCTTACACAGAGACTTGCTTTCTTTTCATTGCTTACACGCCTCCATCATGCTTTCAAGCAAGATCCAGCAAAAACATACTTTTAGATCAGTTTCTTTTTTGGACTCATCTTTGTCTTCTTTTTTTTTGAGCTGTGCTATGAATCTTTCAGTTGTCTTAAGTAAGCATGAGCAGGCCAACATCAGGCATCCACTTTTTCCTGACAATGTTCTACATTTTTTTGCCTTTAAATGCTACCTACATTTAATGGATGTCTTTCTGTCCCACATACATCTTTAATATACCTGATTTTTTTTTTTTTTTTAATCTTTTGCAGTGATAGAACCCAAACGTTATCAGGAAAGGCACAGTTTCCACCCCAACTCTGTTTAATAGACCTATGTTTCAGTAAGATTCCTAGGCCTGGAGTGATGGGGTGTTTTTGTCAATATTGTCACATTGTACTATTGGCAATGACGTAATAGCTTGGCTAATTAAATTCTAGTAATATGCACTTACATGCCTGATCAGTACTAAAGCTATTCATTTTATATAATTTTAATCTTTAAAATGTTACAAAAGCTATTTGAAATGAGTGGTTTACTGTAAGTGAATGGACAGAGACCACAGTCAATAAGTAAAGTGCTCATTCACCAAAGTGCTTTAGCAAGGTTATATTTTGTTAAAGATTTTAAAGCTGGACATAGTGTTGAGTTGAAGCCCGTCAGCCATTCCTGTAATTTATTTAGATTTGCTAAATTATCTGAAAAGAGATTCAAATGCCAGCAAAAAGGGTTGGGCAGAAGGACTACCAGGCTAGTCCCCAGCTCTCCCACTGTCGTGTTTTGGATGCTACTGAAGACAAAATGCAATGCATCAAATTATGTGACATACCAGGTTACATCAAAACACTGACTTTGTTTTTATGTTATTTTTAATGTGAATTGATACAGAATATGACACAGGACTTGTGTTGACCCATAACAAGATCACAGAATCAGAATCATAGAATGGTTTTGGTTGGAAAGGACCTTAAAGCTCATCTAGTTCCAACCCCCTGCCATGGGCAGGGACACCTTCCACCAGCCCAGGTTGCCCCAAGCCCCGTCCAGCCTGGCCTTGAACCCTGCCAGGGAGGGGGCAGCCACAGCTGCTCTGGGCAGCCTGTGCCAGGGTCTCACCACCCTAGAATGCAACTCGGTGTATAACTGAACTGCACACTTAGATGATGCCAGCAGTGATTTGAAGAATAACTGGTCTGACATCTTCCTCAAACTGCAACAAGCTTTGTGTAAAGTTAACAACCACTTGCTAGCAACACAGGACAGAGGAATATACAAGATAAAACAAGTATCAAACCACAGCACCTAACTTTTCAGATAATGTTTATTAAGCATTATCTTTGTTTCAAAGCAGTACACTGGAAGAACATCCAAATGACTTTCAAAGCCTCAAGGATATTTTTTGTGCTATATTTTAACAATGTATTTTATCACTATAGCTCGCTTTAAATTTGCTTCAAATATTAAGCAGACACTGGCTACAGTAGTTAGCTGAATTGTTTATGGGATCAAAATAAAACTAAACGTTCAGAAAATTTTCAGCAAGAGATTCCAGTTAATGAAAGCACCATTTGTGATGTGCTAAAACATGTATACACATAGGTATTGCCCCATTTATCAGACATGAGAGCTAATTACCTCATCCACTGCTATATTTCTTCCATCCTCTGCATTTCAATTCCCAATATTAACACATAGGTGGTCAAGCTGACCATCGAATAGCCTACATGAGCATGAATGCATTAAATAATTTAATGTTAGAAGAGTTTATTAAACTGCCACATTCTAATCAGCATGCGTACCTGCCTTCATTAATCTTGCACTGGTCCATGGTGTGTCTCTACAGCCGACATAGAGTGTGCTAATGTTAATAGGAGCTCTTAACAAACAGGATCAGTTAATCAAGGAAAATTTACTATTAGCCACATGACCATGCATACTGAAATCTAATTACAATCAGATTTAACCTCTTCATTACTATATTCATCCAAATATTTTTGTTATCTTTTGTGATACTAAAGTATTCCAAACTGAGACATGATTATACTAATTTGAACAGGATATACTTAGATCAACTCAGTTTTATCAAGAAGGGAGATTTGATTTTTGCTATGTTTTTAATGTATAATGTTATATGGGTTATATTTATTGCCAAAAGCAAGAAACTTAGTACCACTTTTTCTCATCCAAAACCTGGTTACAGGAAATAATTGCTAGAACAGAATGTTGAAAAATGAACTTCAGTATTCTGGATTAATTCAGATGGAATTTAGCACTTGGTAAATTGTCAGTTAGCACTGGATATGGTGGATATAAATTAGAATATACAGGAGCTTTAGCAACTAAAGTGTTTTAAGTTCTTAAGCAATGTATTTCTTTCTGATATCAATTGAACCATATTATTTTATAACACTTGGCTGTTTTCATTAGATCTTAGACTGTGATAAGCAATTAAGCTACATCAGTGGCTGTGCTTCTCTGAGTCTGTTCACAGAATGTGAGAGGTTGGAAGGGACCTCTAGAGACTTACTCCTTGACAGAGAAAGGGTAAATGGAGATGGTTCCATTTTAGAGCTATTGATTTATTTTATTTTATTTTATTTTATTTTATTTTATTTTATTTTATTTTATTTTATTTTATTTTATTTATTTATGTTCTTTTGTTATTTTATTTTTTAAATGTCCTTTTTCTGTATGCAGAGTGTGGACTGTATTAATTCAGAGCAGAGAAGGTCAAGTCGGTTTCTTTAATTAGGAATCTGCATGATATTTTGGGTGTAAGAGCAATGTATTTTGAACCATAGTAGAGGGAAAGATTCTGAACTATTTTAAATTGTTGAGAGGGTCATTTGCATTGGGAGTTCATTGGCTGAGGAACATGATATCACTGCACCTCTTCTTCATGGTATAAAATGAAGATTGGGTCATAGCAATGGCATTTTCTAACTTTTGGGTAGGGACCAACCACTGGCCTTTGGAACACTACTGAGTCCTGCAGTAGCCTCTATCACCATGTGGACTTTGTCATCACTTCTCTCCCTTCCACTCTTCCTCACCTGTTCTCCATTATTCCTGCTTCTTCCTGACTCTGCTGTTTATACTGAGTAGCTTTTTCAAAGGAGATAAAGTCCTGGGATGGCTTCATCCTCTCGGAAATCTGTTTGTTAAAAACCTACCTTTTTGTGCATTCCAGTGGTAAAAAATGTTATTTTGGGGAGCTAGGGTAAAAGTCAGCTCAAGACAGGATGGTAGAGCTGAGTCCAGGAAGTGAAATGGATTTGCAAAGGCAGATTGTTTGTATGTTTGTTTGCTCCCTCTCCTACTGTTCTAACGCTCTCTCTTCTCTTCTTTGTTACTTAGAATTTTTAGGTCCACAAGGTTTTGTATGTGCTTCCTTTCAATTCTATTCTTCTATCTTCTGGCCTCTTTTCCTTCTCTCAGTTTCTTTTTGTATTTCTGTTTCTCATTTTGTAACCTTACTCTTGGGCTACTCTTCTTACTTTACAAGCGCATTTAACACAAGGTCCATTAAAGCACTCCTTTGAGTGTCTGTGAGTGTTTGAGGGTGTTTTATGCCTGTTCTGTGAAGACTTCTCTGTTACAAATAGGCCTTTTTATTATTGCAACTGTAGGTTAACATTGCTTACTGTGCTTGATAGATGGAGTATTCCATCATACATAAAGCTCAGACACTCAATTAGCTGTTAAGAACAAGGACTGTTTCTCCCTAACCTATCCTAGTTTTTGTAGTATCATTCTCTGTAGCGATGTAGTATCACGGTAGCATTAGCTGTAGCGATGTAGTACCATTCTCTGTAGCAATGGTTCAGCTTTGTCCTTGATGAAAACTGAGGAACCCAACCAACTGAACTTTTCATGTGTGCCAAAGACCAGAGGAGTCTTCATGTCTGCCCTGACACAGAAGCCACTTTCTGCTAAACTATATGCTTTTCAAGGTCTGTGATTGTATTTGGAATGAAAGCATGGCTGTCACCCAACTGAGTATCAGTTTGCTGCAATATATACACACTGAAGGCATCATACACAATACTTGATTTTCTTGGGAAATGGTGCATTTTTAGGCCAGTATCTAACTTGCAGAGAAACTGTAGGATAAAGAGAATTTGACTATCATGAATGGGATGTAGTGGTAGTGGGGTGCGGGAGAGAAGGCATTTCTGCCAACCTAGCTGTTATGTAGTTATACTGCTTGGTTTTTCAGCATACCTAATACTCTATAACATATTTAGGGACTGTGTTGGTATCTGGTACTCTGAACAAACATTGTCAGGGCTAAACAATGGAATAACATATATATGTTGTGGAATAACACAACATAACAAGAACAAGATCTGATTCTTCATTACTAGAATATCCTTCCTTTGCTCTGCTTTCCTTTTGTACTTCTGGTGTTTTTGATTGCAATTGCTGTATAAATCTGACCACAAAGGAGAATGCTGATAACTTGCTAAATGTACAAATCCAGCCTGATAGAAGAATTTAATGCAATAGTATATGACTAAAACATAATGTAGTTTGGAAATGTCATATGATAATCCTACATAAAACCCTATTCATCAAAAGGCTTCTGCTGTCAGGTCATGATGATACTTTGATTATTTTACACATTATTTACACTGGATAGAGTTAGAAGGCATATTCTATGCATGATTCAAGATGAAAAGTAATCCTTTAAAAGAGAGGGTGTATTCTTTGTACAGATGTTAATTTTGATCATAGGAAAGGGGGGCAAAGTACTAATAAAATTGGTCAGGACATAACAGCATTTTGAAATTACTCTTGAAAAGTGAATGGATGTATAACGTGAAAGTATTTTTAAAAATTTAACATTACATTAAAGTAGCTGCCTGAGTTCTGTGACTGGGAATTTGTAAGCTAAAGGAGATATGACATTTGCTGTAATGAAATCAGGACGGCTAGAAAAAAATGTCTGAAAAGGGCCTAGGCTGGAGAAAAGGAGGACAATTCAGCCAGATTTGTGGCATCATATATCACGGGGCAATACTGAGCTCATAACAGCTGTTTAACACTGGAAATGTGTGTTTACCAGTCCAACTGAATAAACAAAATCAAAATCAAAAGAGGTACCAATGACATGGAGCCCTGGTGCTGTGTGTGCTGACCATTGCTGAAAGGAACAGGTAGTCTGTGGCAAGCAGTGTACAGGGGAGAGGGCATGTATTCATTAATTGATCAGCGAAGGGACCTGTAGGTCTGAGAATTACAGTCAAAACCTATGAATAATGAATGCTAGAGATGACACACTCCCTTCCTTTCTCTTCCTTTCCCTGCCTTTCCCTTCTTTTCCCGCCTTTCCCTGCCTTTCCTTTCCTTTCCCTGCCTTGCCTTGCCTTTCCTTGCCTTGCCCTGCCCTGCCCTTCCCACACTGCATTTTAAAGAACATGTTTTCCTTCCAGCAGGTCTGCGTAAGTAGCAGCTGATATGTGTTGTGCTGGAGATTCACTACTGGTCTGTTCAGATTCACCCCCCATGCTCTGTGAATTCTGTTGGTCTCCACAGGAAAACAGAAAGTGCTGATGTAATTTCCCCTCACTTTTAAAGTATCTCTCCAGATTTAGTGTTTCCCTCTATATCTGACTTATGAAGCAGAATCCTACCAACAGGCTGATAAATACTGATGTTGTATTGATGATTCTGAAATTATCTTTTTTCCATAAGGATTTAAAGTAAATATTCCTTATGTAAAAGTTCAATTTGTAATCTATATATCAGGAGACAGTGGTAAATTAAAATCATAAGCTGTACTTAATTACGTACAAGGGTTCCAATGGTCTACTGCCACATTTCACTGAAGTAGAACACTAAGAAGTGTTTGCCACTAAATATTGATGCAGTTTTATTCCTCTTTTATTATCATGTTTGCTGAATTTCCTACACACATCAAATAGCAGAGAAAATAAAACGGCACATAAACAGTTTTAGAAAATTAATGTTATAGGGAATTTGCTGAAGGAGCTGGAAGGCCAGATTAAAACATTTTCCAGACCTACTGAGAGCTTATCTTAAAACATGACCAAGATAATTGTTTTATTTTCCTCTACTGAAACATCTGGAATAAGTTCCTAAAAAGATAAGAAGTGTATGCACAAAGTGCAACTGCAGCATAGTGTTACACTCCCACATAGCTTTTCATTTAATGTGTTTCAACTACCACCTGGCCAAACAGAGATGAAAATTTAGTAAAACATGTTCAAGCTCGAAGAAGTGTTCAATCTTTTGCTATTCCCTACCACTCCTCACATGATTTGTCTCCTGCTTCTCTTTCTCAAGGGCTAAATGTTTCAGGGAATCACAGTTTCTAGTCAGCGGAGTAACCACAACAAAGCTCTTCTGGAAATGAAAACTACATCCAGCCTCTTCTGCTTTTATCTGTAAATGAAACACACTCTTGTAAGCCTGTATCTGTTGTTGTAGACTGTGATGTCTAAGGGAGTTAGGCACCCATTTATAAATCTCATCTTGGAAACCCCATCTGAAGAGTATTATTTCCTTATTCTTTATGATTATATGACATTGGAAGATAAAAGTATTTTCACTGGGATAACTTATTTGTAGCTGAGCTTTCCATTAATGAGAATATGCTCCGTTTTCTACACCGCCTGTGATTTATATACTGAAGATATAAGTGCATACAGCTTGAAAATATAGAAATAATTGTATTCAAACTAAATTATAATATATTTCAGATTAATGGCAAACTGTGAGATGCTAAGGAGTGCTTTGCAGACAGAAAGCTATATCAGGCCTTTTTGTAACAATGTGATAGAGTGCTGTTGATACCAAATACATCTAGAAGCAGGAGCGGGATACTTTGCTGGGTAGTTCATGATGAACTCCAGTCATCCCTTCCAGGAAAAGCATATGAGAATGATGCATGACTTGCAAAAACACACTAGTTAATTCTTAACAAAAGGAAAAAGGAAATAAGTATCCAAGATACAGACAGTTAACTCACAGCTTCTTGATGCTGCAAACCTAACTGCACAAGTTCTGGTAGCAATAGATGTAAAAGGTTGTGCAGACCAATGCCAGTTTCTGAGCTATTCTGTTAGTATACCCTTATTCTGCTAAAATTTAAAAATCAAAGCTGAAGCATTCCTTATTGGGTGACCTGATCACATTTTAAGTCAGGATTCTGACTTCTACTCCTTCAAAAAGAAAGACATGCCAGCAGCAGTATAATGTCTTATGTCCAGATGGAAATTACCACCTGAATCGTTGTTTCAAAGTTTTTTTCTTAGAATAAATGCAGTTTCTGTGACTGCCACCTCAGCTCCTGAAACACTGTGAAGAAATTAATGAATGAACCCAGAAGGTATACTTCAGCATCTTCTCCCCCAACCTTTTTATTCAGCATTGGAAAGTTCCGATTTAATGATAATAACAAATTCTACAGAATTTTTTTTTTGGTAGTTTAGCAAGAACTGCTCAATTTTTAGTCAGAATATTTAATTGTATCTCAAATATTTTCAAAACAATGTTTCAACATTTTCAAAATATAATGATTTCATTCTTATTTGAAATAACTCTATTTTAAGAAAATCAGTTGACTGAGACAAAACAAAGTACCCATTTAGTGCTGAAATGCTATCTAAAATTTGCATGTTGTCTAAAGCACACATTTGACTTTTTGGTTTGCTGAACATTTTACTTTCCATTTGTTTTCAGGTCATTCCAAAATGAATCCCCTCTCATCCCCCCTTTCCCTGGAATTGCAAGTGAGTCAAAAAACTATCTTATTTTAACTTTAGATAACCATCTTTTATATTAAGAAGAGACAAAGAGAAGAAAAATATAGAGATAAGACACACAGGAGTTACCAAGAGTAACAAATGTTCGTAGAAGTGCGTTTCAAAGAGTCAAAGACAGGCATTTAAATCCTGTTTCAGGTCATGTGTTCTACAAATCTCAAAGGCAGGAAAGCTCTACCTTGACTCAGGGTTTTTCTGAAAGCTCATTCCTGGATCTGAGTTTTGACATGATTATAATTCAATCAGATGATAATGGTCCCATCTGGCAATAGAATAGCAAGTCAGCCGAGACTGATGAAGGTGACATTTTACCTTGTCCAAATTCTTCATTGAAGAGCTCAAAGAACCTGTAAATTTGATATTCAGCTCTTTCTCCTCACTTCCTGGCAGCATGTCCAATTTTCAGTCCTTCCCTTTTCCAGTTTGGTTTTTTTTTTTTTTTTTTTTTTTCCTGAGACTATTCCTACATTTCATCTCCTGATGAATGTTGTAAAATCTTACTTCCTCACTTTTCACATTCTAGTAACTTTTCCCACCTTAAGTTGGCACCATGACATCTGCTTATCTGTGCTTTGACATTTTAAGTGTTGTCTTTTCTTATTTCTTAGTAGCCTTAACTAGAGAAGGAATTCAATATGAGCTTGGCTGTGTCTATACCATTTCTGCAGCCCTTTCCACACAAATGAGGAAAGCATAACAAAGGCAGCTATGCTTTTTTAATACCAATGCAGACTTTCCCAGAGGTAGCCTGAATGCCATTACTTGGCATTGCGTTGTTTGGACTGGCATTTAATATCTGAATACATTAGTACCTTGTGCTTAATTAAAGTAAACAGCAATTAAAAGTCTGATGATGCTTTCTCATTCAATACCGAGGTCTATACTCACAATATGAGACTGTAACTGCAGATTGTTTTCCTCAGGAGTGAGGTTTGCATGTGCAGTTCCTTGTCTGTGCCATTTGCTTCTTTTTGCCATTTTGGTTGTGCATGTACTTCTGTCTGTAAGGAAGCTGTAAGCCTTGGGGGGGAGAAGATAGTAAGGGAGAGAGGGTTTTAATCCAAACCATTTTGGTATCTCTTTCATATACCATCCCCTTCCCTTTTAAACAACACCCAGTCTAGACATGAAGGCGTGTGCCTACAGGAGTGGGAAGAAGCAGAAGAAGCATGTTAGGGAAGATCCAGGAACCTCCTAAACTGGCTTCATCACTGAAAAACTGATACCATGGAGGGATAATATATGGTAGAGAAGGATGTAGTATTTGTGATATTGCATCAGTGTAGATACGAGAAGCTTATCTTGCTATAGGAATGTTCCATATAGGATTCTTCTGTTGGTCATTGTCCACCCAGATGATACACCCCTGAAAACAACATCTACATCAATCTTCAAGTGCTTTCCAAATTTCCCTAAGAATTTTTCAACAAGCTCTCCTAGGCTTTATTTCCTGTGCGCTGGCAGCAACAAACATTGCAGCAGGTTTTTCTGTCTGACACCTCTTGCTCATCCTGATCACTATATTTATCGACACACAGATTTGTTTTTTTAAAATCTCAACTTCAATCATTCTCATTTTATCATTTCTAAAGATTGCTTGGCACTAACATGGGTTTGCTTTGGTTTGGGTTTTTGTTTTAATGACGCTTCAACAGAGATCACTGAGTTTCAAAAAAATAAACATCCCTTCCAGCCTATCCAGAAAAACACACTGGAACCTAACAGAATAAACCTCCATCTTGTAGGGTTGTTTGGTGGATAAACAAAACATGCATTTAGTCCATACTTTGCTGGAACTTATCTTTATTTCTAACATCCATCCTTTGCCAGATTTTGTCATCCCTGCTTTATTGAATGGTATTTTATTCTTCCAGTCATCCCATACATCCTAACAGAACTATGAAAGAGAATGAGTTTCTGTGCTGTGCATATGTATAAAAGAATTTGACCCACAGTGGTATTGGTTTGTTGTTGCCAATATTGGAGTGGGGGGTTCCTCTTTTTATTGCCTACTTAGTCAACATAACCTCATAGACTTTTAAGATTTTTGAAGTATGAAATACTTCTAATCCTACTTATCTTATATTAACCTTGTATAATGAAACTTGATTTTTTTCTAAGCAAAATATTGTAAAGACATTTTTAGTGTTGAGTCAGCAACTCCGAAATACTGAAGAAATAAATTTAGCAGCATTTCTTCATTCAGTCTGTAGTCCTATCTCACTGTATCTAAATCTCTAGATAGGGGAGGCGGCATTTGAAATGGATTAAGAGTTTCTCTTTTGTCTGTCCTTTCTAAAGATGGTTTTCTGGAAGGGGGAGGATGAGTGCTCAGGCTGTGGGGTTGCAACTTCCACGTTCCTACTCCTTCAAACTTTAGGAGATTCCTATAAAGATTGCCCTCCCTGTGCTTGGTCTTGTTCCCACACTCCTGCTGTTGACACCATCACCTGCTTACTCCCAGACTCCCCCTTATCTGCAGCAAAATGCAAATCTTGTTCAAATGATGATAGTGATCTCACACCAAGTAATAGCTATTTTCTTGCAAACCATCAGTCATGTATTCCTTGTGCCCAGTGTTGTCACCAGATACAAAGAATAGGCAGGTCAAAGCAGCTCTCTTAAAACTAAGACATTGGGTCAAGCCTAACACTGGAAGCTTGGATTCAGTAAACATTGTCTGGAGGTAAACTGACATTTTTCCACTTAGAAACTCTCATTCTGTGCCTACAACAAAAAGAATTTCATGGTGAATAGAGAATTGTCCAAAAAGCAATATTAGGAACAACATATCCACCAATGCAAGTCTCTTCCTAACAATAACTTTCCTAGTAGCTACTTAATGTCATTAAGTAGACATGTTCACTGGGTATTTCCTTACTGCCAGGTCTTCCCCTTCACCTCCCGCCGGGAGCGCTGGTCAGCAGGCAGCCGGGGCCCAGCCGCCTGGGTGCAGGCAGAATGCTCTAACTCCTTGCAGTGCCGCCTAGGCTGGTTCTTTGACTTCTGCCCATTCCTGCTGCAATGCTTTCAGTGTATTAAGAACAGCAGATGTCCACAGCAGCGTTCACTGAGCTCTTCTGCGATCCCCTGAGATGTCAGTAAGGACGTTCCCCATGCCCCATCAGAAAGCATCTCACTGTCTCATACGGCTACAGATCCCTCAATGTATGCTAGATATATCTGCAAAGTCTTCTCCATAGCACAAAGAGGCTCACTGGAGGGAACAGGTTTTAGATCTGTGCAACTTGTAGTTGCCAAAATCTAGTTGCAGCCTTTTTTTTTTGCCCCTCTCCTCAGTTTGTTTCCCTGTCCAGCCAGTTCTGAGTGCAATTTTATGTTTGCTCTCACCATTGCTGACAGGGTGGTGGACAGAAAAGATATGCAAATAGAGCTCTTCCCGTAGCATCTTCCCAAAGAGTGCTTCTGCTATTCTCAGAAAATACTTTATGCAACGAAGAAGGTCTGTGGCTTCTTGTCTCTGTTAAATATAAAGTGGGGGGGCTTTAGAGCTTGAAACCATAGGACCTGTGTTTTCCATCTACTGATTGTTTTGTTCTGCTTTTTTATGTTGAATTTAATGTGGCTGCAGTTCAGTAATCTGTAATGACAAAAGCACCATCTAAAATATTCTTTTAAAATAATCAGATATAAATTTAGGCCCATAAATATATGGGAAAAAAACATTGTTTTCTTCAGATTGGAATCTATTTCCTATTTGGGAATGGCTCATTCAATATCAGCTGGTCCATTCAGCTGCAATGGGTTGTTGTTTTAGTTTATAAGGTTTTTGAAAGAATGCTGTTATCATAGTATTTTAAAATAATACCAGTAATACTATACCATTAGCTAAAAGAAGAATGTCATGATTATGAAACCTATTCCTGCCCCAAGGCAGACAGCCATATTTATAAATTGGTGTGATCTCCTTGCTAAGTAGCTGTTCAGGTTTGCCTTGACTCACTAGACTCAGTAGTAAGTGGACTGGTAATTTAGCTTCTCTCTAATTTCTACTAACTTGACCTCTACAATTTCTTTTTACAATATCAAGCTAGCATGGTATTTTGTATTCACTAAATAATACAGACAATAATTGTGTGTCTGTATTAAAATAGGGAGACGTTAGGGGTTTTTTATATAATTTTATTACTTTCTTCCGCTGTGCGTCAAAGTTCTACACAGAGTGCCTGTTTTTACTTAGGATTTTTTTCTTTTTATTAACCAGAACTTTTCAACCTTGTGTGATCTCTTTACAATTCCCTTTAGAATACATAATTGTGCTCGATCAATTTGTTAAAGGCTTTTGAAGTGTTAAAAAAGCTGCATTAAAATTATTTTCTTTCAGGTTTTATGTTAATGAACATAGGTGCTATTCAAAGCAAAGTCAGTGTGTCAAGGGAACTTTAACTAAAGTTATTCATACATAAACTAAAAAAGGAAACATCTTTAGTGGAGGAAAATACATTTAATGAGTAAGTGCAGCACACAATTCCTCCTTTCAAAAATGTCAGTTCATATTGAACTTCCATTCTAGATATCTTACAATTACTTTGTCAACAGAAGGTAGAGTAGTGATGGATGATACATTGGTTCTTGAAACCAAACTTTCTGTGAGTTACTTAGGCTGAAACTAAGTGCTTTTACATTCCAGTCTTATTGATGATAGTGGTTTTATATTTATCACCCTGTCATTTCAGTTGACTGTATCAGCCTCTTCAGTGCAGGAATATGGACACTAATGGAGGTGTGTCCTTAGTGCTCTAAAGGGTCACAGATTCATTCCACTAACACGTTCACAGCCCTGTTATAAGCTCAGAAATTGTTTTGCCATTTTAAACAGTAATCCGCAGCTGTAGCTGTACGAGACCTATGAAAAAACGGTTTCTTACTGGTCTTTTTAGACCATGCTACCTGTTTGACACGGAATATGCTTCTTTCAACTTTCACTAATATAATGTTACTGTTTTGCAACCTGCCCTATAATAGTCAGAATTCTACCAGGGCCTTGGGAGTCCAGGATCAGATTGCAACATTTATTTATAAGAAATTCTGTCAAGAATCAATAATAGTCTTGGGTCTCAAGTTCCTTCTTTAATAATACTTTGATATGATTTGTCACAAGCTAGCCCACAGTATCCACCAGATTTTATTACTTAGCTTGCAGCACAGTCTCTCATCTTTGAGTCATGAGATCAGCCATGGGGAGACCTTTAAAAAGCTATATTCTTTACTGTTTGGTTATTACGGAAAGTCTATATTACTCAATAATATCTTTTATAAGGTGTGCTGTCACATCTTCACATAGATGTTTAACCTCGATGTAGATATACTGAATGCCTGGAGGCCATTTTAGTGACATGGACATTGTTTTTCATGATTGGATGCCAAATGTATCAACAAAAACAACAGAAGTTGGGCCTTATTTTCACAGCTTGGTAGTTCTGACTGAATCTCATACTAACTGTCGATAGCAACTAAGATTTTATTTAGAGTGTAGAGTGTAACATTTTTATTACTTGAAAGTAGTAGAAATTCTGTGAAAGCAATTTAGATTACTTTCCACTGTAATATCAGTTCCTTAGGTTCTACTGTGTATCTCAATAAACAAGATCCTACGGTGTTACTCGCATATTGTGGATCTAAATATATAAGATTTAACTCAGACCTGAAATTCAGATAGTTACAGTTGGCATTTACTTATACAGGAGGTTTATAAAATGATTTATATGTATTGTTGACTTAAGGCACTATATGCTTGATTCAGTGAAATTTTCAGTAAAGTTTGTTAAAAAGTGCTTTGAGTGACTACAGTCTAAACAACTTGTGAAATTCAAATCCTCCTCTTTCATTTTTGTGAAATTAAGAACGGAGGAATCACAGAGGAAGACAGAAGTTTGCTCTGTGCGTCTTGTGTGTCATCAGTCATGCACACAAGTAGTACCAGTAAAACAAATAATAGATATTTTCATAAATCATGTTTTTTCCAAATGTGTATTTTGAAAAAAATATATTGTTATAATTTAAAATGTATTAATTCTTAAAGTTTTCCTGTTAATAATAGGAATTGGTTATTGTGTACTTCTCTGTATTTGAAGGTTCTTTCAATTTGCTATGTAACCATGTTGTTAGCAGAGAAGGAAACCTTTAATTAGGCTATTGTTGAAAATTGAGTTTTTTGGGCCAGGCAAGTTTAGGATAGAAGCACACATGTTTTGCAGTACTGCTCAGAGTGAGTATCTGGTGATTTAATATTAGGGGGTTAGATATGGTGATTTAATATTAAGGGATTATATCTCCGTGGTTTATAATTTTCTGAAGCCTGTCCCAGTAAAACTTGTAAAGCAGGTAGGTCTTTGTGAAAGCCAGTCCTCATATATAATAAAGTTGCGTGGCCTGTTTTACCTCGGAGCTAAGAATACAAAACTATTAATAGATCCATAGAGGGTTGTAATACACATATTGCAAAACAAAAATAATTCTAAATTCTTTATTAACAGCGCATAGTAAATTTTGAATTACAGGAAGGCAATCTTGAATTGACTGTAGAAATTTCCGATTCTTGATTTTGGAAATGTGACATTTTAATGGACTGAAGTAATTTCAAGACAAAAAATACATGTTGGCTAGACAAAGATTTTTACCCATGAAAAGCTACTAAGATTCTTTCCTTAATGAGAATTTAATTGATAATTGGAGATATTTCTTTCAAAAGACTTTGCAAGTTATTCTAAAACAGAGTTTAGTACTAGATGTAATCTAAAATTTAGTAATTCCATAATACCTGAAACACTATTAATTTTGCAAATTGTTCCAATTTCTGGCAAGAGGCTTGGAAAGGAATTCCTCAGGAAATGCAGCAATGTGTAGTGTTCAGTTGTAGTGTTCGTTTTCAGTCACCATAGTCAATTATTTTTAATTCAAAAGATTGTTGTCTAATTATGTCTCTGATGTTTGATTTATATTGAATGGGTGATTTGGAAAGATGAAAAATACCTTTTCCAATGGATAGTTTGGAAAAGTTAATGTATTTGGTACCGCCAGGGAGTTCATAAATATACGCACACACATACACACACACATATGAATATACATATAAGATAAACAACTAGTGAAGCAATTTTATTTACTTTTTATAGTTTTAGAGCTATATGTAACATAGTCTGACTTTCAAATATGTGAATAATCTACCTGCAGGTAGCATTGACTTAAGTAAGAAAATATATTAAAAAAAAGTCATTGAAAAAGAAACCCAGAGTAGCCTATGGTAAAAAATAAATGCTATAACTAGATCTGGATTTGAACACTTCCTATGTAAAATGAAGGAGTAAAAAGATTAGGAAAACAGTGGAGCTTATCAAAGAAAAGAGTTAGAGGCGGGCATTTCAACATTAAAATTAGAAACAGAGAGGTAGTGGAAACCTGGCTTCCTGCCTAAATTTCATAAACTAATCTGTGCTCTAAATTTATGAGAGACAGAGGACATGTTAGCCCTAGACCTGTCTTTTCTAGCTTGACCTCAAGCCCACGGGTTGAACCTGTCTCATCAGAACAATTCATTCAGCCCATGCCCTGCTCTTTTCCCTAGAGCTGTTATTGCCCTCCCTGAGGAATGGAAGGAAATATGCCCACCACACGACCAAAATGCAGATATGGCCTATCGTACGACCTGATTTATATCTGCCACATCCCTGCTTAGCAGGTATTTGTTTTTTTCAAAAGCCTCCTCTGTACACATGTCAAGAGAAAGGCCATTTAGCAGGCCCTTAGTGCCTGCAGAAAAGGATGTGTTATTAGATGCATCTAGAAAGCTCCCCCTTTGCAACAGAAAAAAATATTCTTTTCTAACATGCTTATCAGCTCTACCAAACTATTGGTTTTCATTGTGCTCAAGTTTCTGTCAGACTGTCCCTCTAACAAGAGCATGACACATACTTATTTTTTGCATATCTTGAGATAGTGCACTAATAAGCAAGGAATAAAGAATCCACCAGTTTTAGCATTTTAGTAGTATAGTATAAATGTATAGTGGATATGTGCATAGTTTTTGGAACTAGTAGCAGAGTTGATCTTTTCAAGTTCCTTCATTGTTACTGGTTCTGGAGACTCTCACCAAGGTACTCACTCTTAATGTACAAACCTGATCAGACTAACTCAGATTATGTATGTCTTTTTACCTTGAGCCTTGTGATCTAGCAGTCAGTCCTGACAAGCCATTGTCTATTTCAGTAGTCAGTTAGCTCTAACATAGTAAAAGGTTCTGCAAAATCCCTCAAAATTCAAAGCAAAACAACATGCATGGAAGCTAATTGGGTGAGCTTGATGATTCTGTGAAATTTATTATTTACAGGCATCATTAGTTTTATTGGTAGCAAGCCAACTGTGGCAGAGGTCTATTTAGTGTGTGATAGGAAAGCAAAGGAAAGTGTTAACTTGGGTTTTGATCTTATCAGCTTCAATCACTTCCATAAATCTGTGTTCTAGAAATGCATCTAAGTTTGTCCTAACTTTCCTGGGAAGCCCATATTTCCCTCTAGTCCCATCAAAGTTCACTTTATTAACCCAGGAGTTATAGGTTTCAGCAGAAATAAATTCTTTTAGCAGCAACAAAATGTACTTGTCGGGTTTTCCACCAGAATCTCTGAAAATCTCATTCTTTTGTGTAGGAGCCACATTTTGTATACTTACCTCTGGCAGCTGCTCTTCTGTAGTACATTTGCCATCTTCTGCACCCACATCCTGACTGGTAATACTCATGTATTCGTCACCTTACGTTTGTATTCACATCACCTCACTTGGGCATACAATTCACAGAGGCGAAAAGAAATGGTTGCCATTTTTTTTTAACAGAACTAGGACACAGAAAAAAAGATCAGAGGAAAAGACAGGTTTTATACTCCTGAGCAATTGCAAGAATACCAAATGGTGAGGGAGAAAATAAAATTGGATTTACCATTGAGGAAGAATCCTAAATCCTGCATACTCATCCTTGGCTTTCACTTGAGCAGAATAAATAATCATAGTTTAGATAATGGCTTGTTTGTGGTTCTGTTCCAGTTATACCTTGTGGAAGTATCTGAGTTCACTTGCTTAGAAGTAGAAAAATGCCTTTGAAAGGGCGATCCTCCTGAGCAATCTTTTGATTTGCTTCTTTAGTAGATTTACTTGAATTTGCCAGATCTGTTGACTGATCTTTTTGATGTTTTCTTAGAAATCTGGATGTTGTCTATGTTATGTTTATAAATGTTACATGTATATCTCTGTAGTTGTTACATGGCTTCTAAAGGGCCACTTCAGATTTAAATCAGCTGTTCTGGCCTTACATCTGAAGAACATCATCAGTTAACAGGTTTTGACACTCTTGGTAACAGGCAGTAGCTCATAGTTTTTGAATATTTACTTTCTCTAATCTGAACCAGGGAACTGCTTGATCATGAGGTGAGAGTTTGGCCAGGATTGCAGGGAGAAGCTTTCAAATTATGAACTTGAAAGGAATTAGAATCCTCTACTGAGCATCTGCTCCCCAATAGAACACAGTGTGGGAGAGAAAATACACCAAAACAAGGAAGCCCAATTTGAGATGTTTAGTCTCCTGAAAGTAAGCATAAATATGTCTTTAGTCTTATTCTATTTCTAGCATTTTTTTTTATTTATTTATTTTTTTTCTGCTGTGATATTCCTGTAGCTAATTCCATTTCTCCCCTCAAACATTGTGATATCATGATGGTTGCAGAGGGAATGGATGGTCACATCTACACTGCAGTGTGCTGTAGAGAGCAATATAGATAGAGCAGCTTGGAGCTGTGTACTTATAGGGCTGGATTCCCTCCAGAATGTGAGAGATCTCATTTAAATTTAGCTCGAGGATCTATGTATTACTTTACACTGTTCTATGACAGAAGATAAATCTAGCACACCCTGCTGGGATTAACATGGTTGATAATCAGGCATTTCAGTATCATTATCAGCTCAATCTGAAAGTTTCATTGTAAGGAACTAGAAGATTTGTGAGTTGGAGTTGGAAAGAGGAGAGACTGGAAAGCAATGAAAAAGACAGCTTAATCTCTGAGCTACAACTATGAGTACTTGGGAAGAGTGAATTCAACACACCAAGTTTGACCTGAAATGAAGATTATCCCTGTGCTTACTGGGGCTCTGCTGTGTGATGATTTTGCATTAGGTTGTTCACCATACAGAGAAGCATGGCAGGTCTTAACTCTAACTGAAAGGAAGTCACTGTATTAGGATGCTAGAAGCATGGCACTGGAATGTGCACTTCCAGTAACTCATTCATTAGCACTGAACATCCAAAGAAGGAACATGCTCACTGCACTGCACGTTGTCAAACCCAGACCATTTGGCAGGTTCTGAGGCTTTTTGCAGACTGGCGTTGTGACATAGGCTGAGCTTTTAACCTTGCCCACAACATTAATAATATTTAAATTGAAAGAATACATACTCCAAGCAGGGCATGTTCCCAAGTTTGTGCCAAGATCTAAGCCATGTTGTACCTCAGGACTCTGAGCACTGAAGTGCTTATTATTTTTTCCCTGTAATTCTTAATAGAATTGTATTGCAGCATGCAGGCAACAAGGGCCTCTTTGATAATTTACCCTCTGCAAGTTCAAATCCATGTTAGTGAAAGGAACTGTCTGCCTTATATTTCAAAAGTAATGAATTCAAATTCTGTTGGGATTGTAATTTTATTAGAAATTCTGCATATCTTCTCTTGTTATTATTTCTGGGTCAAATGGATCATTATATTGATTGATCAACACTTAATTTGTTATTATCCATAAGTACTCAGCAAATAATAAAAGATACCCTGTCACTCTGTTAGAGAGTGAACAAAAGAGATAGTATTAGGTTACTTTTTTAATTAATTTTTTGCATACATGTAGGTCAAGCTTGTATATCTCTGGAGCTTTGGCTGGCCACTCAGACATCTGGCAGGAAAAGCTGAGTAGTAAAAGAATTAATATATATACAGTAAAACCTGCATTTTTACCAGTGTTCATTGTAAAAATAAACAACATGCAGAGCAGTAGGATTTATGATAATGTTGTAAGTTAATGATCGTGAGCAACAAACTTTTGATGTTGACATACTGATCAGGCATTTCTGTAGCATAATCAGCTCAATCTAAAAATCAAAAATCATTCAGCTCCATTCTAGGAATTAGAAGGTCTGTACTTTCTAGGTGGAAAGAGGAGAGACTGGGAATTTAGTTATATTTATTTATTTTTATTTATGGATTTATGGTACTTCCTTTTTCAAAGTTATAGCTGACTCTCCTGGATTTGTTAAGCACATTTTCTCATCACTTCCACTACCTGACATCCCATACAATGTAGAAGAGAGAGAGCACTGAAACACAGCATTCAGTACGTGTAATGTATGTGTACATACATACGATAACATTAGTTACAATTTTTGAAGGAAAGACACTGGACCTTATTTTCAAACATTCTTAGTGCATACAAATCAAGTTCAAGCTTATAAAAGCTGAAGAAAATAATGTTTCTGAATATTAGGACCATTTTTCACAGAGTGAGTAATCAGCATCTATCTTTAAGAAAACATATAAATTAATTGTTCTGTGTCTCAGCTTGCCTAACTACTGTCTAAAGTAGGAATAGTCTTGCCATGATAGAAAGCAGAACTGACAAGAAAATATATTCTTTTTTTCTGTCACAGTAATCTTACATGGGCCAGACTTAGAGGCATTATAGATTAAAATTATTGTTTTATAATTTTTATCAGTAATGCGGTAAGCATCAGTCATACCAGTACACAGTATGTATTTTTTTTCTACTGAGCAGGTCTACAAGAGTGCTCAAATTATACCACAATGGGTTGTTCATGAACAGCAGCCCCAGTAAATGTAGTGGGGTTTTGCACATTGTATCCAAGTTACCTATATCTCTGTACCAAAACGACTCACTGTTCCTCTTTGAATGTTTTCCACGTGGGACTTACAATTACTTCATGTGTCTCATAAATCCCTCCACAGTATCCCTGACTAATCACAAGTGGGCAAGGTAATGTATTGTGGTTGGCGCTAAACTACCCACAGACTGGCCAGCTGAGAGGCCAATAGTCAACAGAACTGTTAAATTCTCAGTTGAAACCTTTCTTCCATGGAAGCACTAATTTGGCTCTTCCTTTACTAACCAGGTGCCAGTTTTTGTGAAACTTATGGCAGACTTTATATCCTTACAGTTTCTAGAATTTTGCCCCCTCCTTAAAGGAGGGGAAATGACAAATGGGTGAAAGAGCGAACAGTGCAATTATGTATATTATCCTTTGGAAACCAAGCTATAACGATATGTAAAACTTCACTCACAAACTTACAAAATATCAAACAACACCCACAGTTATGTGACAAACACCACTCACAAAGTTACGAAATACCTTATAAATATGAAATATCTTATAAACATAAAAGGTGAAACTGATTTATGCCAATAATCTCTTCAAGCACTAATGTTTATCTAATGGATTCACAAAATCATTTTAAAAATATTTCATGTGCTACAGAAAGCATTGTAATTTGGGATTTACCTGTGCCATTCTATCAAAGCTGAAATTATTCCATGAGACTTTGGAACATTCCATGTTGGTTGATACTAGGTGCTTTTAACTAAAAGCTTCTCCTTTCACTTTACATCAACAGAAGTGGAACAATTAATGCCTCACAGTATAAGAGAGGCTTTTGTTCTTGTTTAAATTTTTGTACCTTAGCTTGAAAGGTATCTTGAGCTCCTTTGAAGTTTTCCTTTAATATACTGCACCCAAACCACTTCTTTATAAGAGGCTCATTTAACTTTTACATTTTAAAGATCTTTCAATGCAAGCCCAAATGTAACAAAAGAAAGTGATAATTGTTGAAACAGGCAGAGTTGTTGAGTAGCGTAGGCACTGAATCTTATGGAAGCCACATCCTGGAAGCATCTTGTGCAACTCTGGCTCTGGTGTATAGCTGGCAGGTAGGTCACATTGCATAGAATTTGCTTCATACTCTAGACAAATGTTTTCCTGAATTATTAATCAAGTTTAATAATTTACAGAGACCCCAATTCTACAGAGCTTGTGTGGCCCCTTGCAGAGAGCCCCACTTGCTGCCAGTGGCATTCCCTCAGAGGTCTGCTTGTGCAATTCTCAGATGCAGACTTAAATGACAATTCTCTGTGAAGTCAGTGGTTAGACTTCTATAGATTTCACTGGGCACTGGATTGGACTATATATTCTTTAATAAAGGATTGTGTTTTCTCCTCTGCATCTGAAAACAGCTACCACCCAGCTGATAGTAACAAGAACAACTGAAATGCTGATTTCAGATTTCAGTGAAGCCACTTAGGACTGCCGGCAGAAGGTTAAGATAATCAACACTGAGTAGTGCAAGACTGTTTGCAATTAATCCTGGTACTGCCCTGGCATTCCCAGTGACTTTATAGTGGTATTCCTGCCCAACAATCAAGTCGAGTATTTAGTAGAGCCTGCCAAAGCTGTGAATGTTTTAATACCCCTATTTAACTCCCTGATTTCCTTGTGGATCATTCCTGATAGTCAGTGTACAGTGCATTTCGTTTACTGTATTAGAAATTTGCCATTTCTGATGACTGCCTGGCTTTGAGGCTCTGATGCTGTCATCGGGACCCCATCACAAGTGAGCAAATGTTGTTGTCATACTGTGGTTTGTCAGCCACAAGCACATCATGCCTGTATTTCTCTTGGTTTTGTGCTTCTACCAGTGCTGTGGGAACTCACACACCATTTCAGACCTCTGAAAGTCTAATTCTCATGCACCATACTTTTTTTTTTTTCTTCCTGAACTGGGACAGATGTCCCTTTTTGTAATAATTTAATTAACACTTTGAAATAATGATGCATTAATTAATGCCAGATTACAATGGAAATGCTACAGAATTACACTTTATATCAACATTAATGCAAAATGAGTTTCTCCTGGATAATATTTCTTACAGAGAATACAAAAAGAGATAATACTAATTAAGCCATCAATTTAAATTTACCATAATTTCAATCCATGTCACTTATCTGTTCTGTAGCACAAAACCTTCTGTTCTACCCTACATTTTTTGCTGTATTGATATCAGTATGGCAGCCAGACTGGGAGTTGTTTCCTAATGTGCATTCTTATATGTTATACTACTCCTGTACTATAATCCTGGTTTTGTTGCCTGTGTTGTGAAGGATTGAACTTTAAAAATCAAGTACAGGCTTAATAATGTTCTGTCATAGATCTTCTATGGATAGAGAAACTTCACTGGCAAAAAAATACCCTCACCAGAGGCACGGGATTTTGTATTGTTCATGGCACATTATTAGACCGTAGCACACAGTTCATGTTATTCTAATTCTTCCTGGCATGGCCCGAATTTTCTGCTGCAAATGCAACATCTTGCAAAGTAATTTTTTTGTGAGTATTACTATTTTAACTGCTTCATACCAGACTGTGAGACAAATAAGAAACCAAGGTTTCTGTTCCCAAGTAGCTTCAGTCTCAGTAGTGTGTTCTCACTTCCAAGAATAAAATGGCTTATTTAACACACATCTGATCTCACTTGCACTTTTGTGCTTTTTTCTTTATATGACCATCACCTAGATGCTGCTTCTTGTGCAAGCAAAAGAGGGTTTAAAAGATAATTCTGAAATGCAAATCATGAAAAAAAAAAAATAGCAGAGATGATTCAATTTCAATGAACATCCAACAAAGCTTTTCTTTCCTCTCCGTCTTCCCTTCCTGACTCTCTGGCAGTCTGTGTGGAACCTGCTGGATCACCAGAATTTCAGTCTCCTCGCTCTTCAGCAGACTGTGTTGAAGGCCAGCAGAGAGTCAAGTCACTAGAGGCCAGTCAGGTTGGCTTGCAAGCACTGATGTTCATTTGGAATTCCCAAGGTATACAGGGAGTTAGCTACACTTCAGACCAAAACATATAGTGAAAAGTAGTCAGGGTCCTGGAAGTCTTGGCTGTACCAGCACGCTAAGAGTTTGAGAGTTCTTTATCCACCATGAAGAACTTTGTTCAGGAATTATCAAAGGAAATTTTTTTATTTTCCAGAATGCAATTTTTCAGAATTTGCTGCATGATGAATTTTAATGTATTTGGGGATTTTTATTACAAATCCAAACAACACCACATTTTGAAATTCCCTATGAAACAGACTGCACAGCTCTAGTTGCTTTCTTCACTGAAATATCTTTCTTTATAGAAGTCTTTTGCTCAGTAGATTTTAATTGTATGCTTTTGTACCAGCCATTTGTACTAATTTTATTGTATAAAATGGAATGATTTAGTTCAACGCAGAAAATGCCAATGCCCTCATAGAATGTTTTCGCCAACAAAGGGATTTCAAGAGGCACTGGCCAATCAGCAGATCAGATCAGGAGATAGTAGCTGTGAGGAACTATGGAGTAGTGACAGAGTTCAGAGAAAAACAAACCCCCACATAGACGGTTCTGCTTTATGGAAAAATGTTGCAGCCTGGATAATAGCTCAGGAAATTCTTTTGCTGGCACATCATGTATCTTCCAGAGAGGGCCATTCTTTTTTTAATTAACGTTTTGAGTGAAATGTATGTCATGAAAAGAACAAGCAACTGGTATCCCATTAAATGGCATTAGCCCTAAAACAGGAGTTGTGTGGGATTTGACCATCACAAATCTACACGGTATTCTGCACCAGAATGAATTTCACACATTGTACTTTGACTTTAGCATACTACTTTCTCTGGGGAGTACCATTCTAGTCTCTCTACCACATGGGCAAATTGAGTTAATGCAATAGCCCTTCTCCTTTGCAGAATTTATTTGGAATTTGGAAAAGGTCAGATATGTAAATCTGTGTGATTCGTTTTATGAAACTACCTCTTTATTTGGGACAGTTCACTAGAACTGGCCATCACTGCCCAAGACTGTTAAAAGAATATGTAGTTAGGAGTAATGAAGTGAGCGGATTTTTGAAAATATGAAGAAAAGTTATTTTCCAAGGAGCTATCTATGAGATACTGGAACAGAAGTTTTAGGGAACTATAGTAAGCCTTCATCATTAGGTGGACTTATAACTCAGTGCAGAGTAGACAATGTACTAGAAAAAATATGCTGACTACACAGATTGAAGTGATTTTGATCCCAGTGTTCTGGAATTAAGAAATCTCACAAATCTTTTCTATCTCTAATTTCTGTGAGGACTGGCAAAGAAGGGCTTTTGTAGATCAGGACTCAAATATACTAAACCAGCCTTGTATAGTAAAACAGCCTTGTGCTGAGGAAAAATTTGCTCTGTGCCAATCTACACTGTGCTTTCCCATCTCAAGTGCTATTAATCCCTTTCACAAGCAATGAAGTATGTTCAGAAAAACATAAAGGAAAAAAAAGTGAAGATTATTTTTAGATTTTATATGTAACATCAACTAGAAACTAATTGGATTAAATATTTTAGTACAAAAATAGCACTCTTTTCTAGAATTTCTGTTTAGGTTGCCAGTTTATGTTTTTTTCTCTATTTAAGTCTTTGTATTGTATTTTTTTCTCATTAAGTTACATGTTCTCAAAATGAAGAACTTTTAATCTTAATTTTTAAACCCTTCATTGCTAAGAATGGAGATACAAATAAAATATTTTATCAGGACAGCTATCTGGTGGTGGTGTGCTTAGCTGAAACTACAAATTAACATCTACAGGAGACGGAAATAGGGTTGGATGCCTTCCTTGAAGACAGCATCTTTATGGAACGTAAAAACCTAAACGTGCAGATGTCAGAGTTAAGTTCAAGTATTTTAGTACTCACATATTTAAGTAATAGGGTTTTTTTCTGGCACATTTCCAGCTTTAAATCAGACATGGAATACTTGTAAGGTGATGGCTGATAGAGGATTTCGACAGCTTTCCAATTTTAACTTTACATTTAAGTCTTCTGCAGGACATCCTTCTTCTATCACAGCACCAATACATTGGTAACACCTGCCTCCTCCCAGTTGATCACACCTGTTACACTTATGTGCATTAACAAATCAACTAATAACCTTCTTCTATTTCTCTTTTTCTTCTGCATTAGTACAAGTAGCTCTGTGCATAAAGAATTAAATATACAATGTATTCCTTGCTTAGATGGATTTTATTGAGTGCCAAACCTTTTTCTGGTCATATTGCTTAATGATATCTCTAACTCAGAAATGGTAATTCTAAGGAAAAATAGCGTTTTTCACAGACATGTAACTTTTGAATAATTCCATCTCTGGACTGTCCTATATGTATTTAAATTTTGTCCCAGAATAGTAGGACAACTCATGTTCATATCAGCTCTCTGTGTTAATGTCTATGAAAGAGAAAAGCCTTAGAAGAGCTGACTTTGAAGATTCTGCTCCTAGCCAGAAAACATGGTGCCCTTACCACAGTCCTGCATGTTGGAAGACAACACAAAAACACCAAGCTAATTCCAGAGGGGATAATACATCCACAGGGAGTTGGGCAGCATTGTAAAAGGTTACTATCTTGGATTTTAAAATCAAGAGAGCCACAGTCAAGTGATATTGCACCTAAGCTAATACATCCTCTATCTTGATGGTGGTAATTAATCAGGGACAGTGCCTCACAGATGATGCTGTGCTGCTTCCAGTTCTGCTACACTGGTACATCCAAGTGTAGCTGCAACTAGTTCAGAAACCATTGCACAGATGTTTGTCAAAGTCAAGACAAATATTAATATCACCAGAGTTACATGCTCAAATTTTACTGGTGAAGGTTTTAAAAATCACTACTCAGACACATCAGAGCTATACTATGTAGATTGGCTATTGACTATTAAACATTTGAAATGTGTAAGTTCAAAAGCAATGAGTAAAAACTGTAACAACTGGAGAATGTTGGAAAAATTCAAAGAAATCATGATCAGATTATAGATATTTAGTAAATAATAGTTTTATAAGTTATTTGCTATGTATTGTTTATTCACCTCTAATAAGTATCATACAGCATAAATGGTATTTTTATTTCAGCTCCTAGAACATAAAAAGATATGTAGAAGCCAGATGAGAGTTTTGCAAGCGTATCTGAATGGTGAATCAAGTGAGGTAAGTTGAAGTTTATGTCCCTGAACATATTGTATGATCAGTGGATAAGGCAGGGTTTAAATATAGATTGAAAGCCACAGTGTATTAAGTATCTAGGAATATTTTACCTTATGGAGTTGAAGTCTACAACTAAACTTAACAAAGAAGTAATGTGAAACACAGTGAAAAAAATAATTGCTGGGTGGTCTCTGCCACATACTGTATTGTGTGGTGGAAAAGTCTGAGAGCCATAAGAAAGATATTGGGACCAAACCTGACATACTGTATATATTAAACATCTTACTATTTACCTTCTGAGAAAAGTTCTTTAAGGAACTCGTGGGTTTGTTAACAAAAACTTTATGTCATTATAAGAAGCGCAAAATCTGGGATGAAAATGCTAGTGTTAGCCAAACCTTTAGGTGGAGCAAATTTTCCAGTGTCACAAAAATATTGGGTTTTTTTGTGAAGCCAATGAATGGATACCATGTAAGTGGATCTCAGCTCATTTGGATAGACTTTGAAAAAGCACAAACATTATTTTTCATTTGTTCTCATTAACAATGGTGAACTGAAAAGCGCTGAATGCAGTACTGAAAGCCATGGCTAAGCAGAATTTGAATCATGAAGAAAATGCAGGGGAAAATGCAAGGGAAAATTCAAAATGAAGACAGGGGAAGTCCTATGAAACAAAATGAATGTAAGATTTGTTTTCCTGATTTTTTATTCTTAAGCGTCAGTGCCCTGAGGGCACCACCAGCCCCCTCGGGGCTCCCTCACCCTGCCCACGGACAGGACCCCCATTTCGGGCCTGCCCCAGCCACCCTGCAGCAGGGCCCGCCTCCAGCTCCCCCAGCCCTGCCCTCCCGGGCCGTGGGCCCCGCGTGAGCTGGGCCCACCCATAGGCCCATCCCCGTCCCCAGGGCGGTGCCCAGTGCCCGGGCCGGGGCTGCCCCTCCTGGAGAGGGGTGGGACGGGCCCTGGCGGCCGGGCCCTGCCCTGCCATCCCCTGCGGGGTTCCCAGTGTTAAACGGTAAAGCAGGAGGGCTGCGTGTCGTAGTGTTGCAGAATATGTCAGACCCGCCGACTGGTGACTGTTTCTTTCTCATCTTGTAAAACCATATAGGCTCAGATCAGGACTTCAAATGTGTGCAGTTGCAGCCTTCCTGCAGACGGTGAGAGAACTACAGAAACCTCTCCACTTCCTCACTAGGAATAATACAGAGGCAAGGTAAGTAAAACATAGACTTCTGCTAATTTCTAAGGGCTTTGAGTCAAACCCCTTAACTATGTATGCTATATTCTCCCCTCCTCTCTGCTCACTTCAATCTGCTCAGAATTACCACTCATAGTTTAATGAATAAGCACCATAGCCGTAAATGCTGAGGGGAGGCAATGGAAGAAGATTACAGAGTGAATGCAAGGAAGGAGTTCTAGTGTGTTGCCTTATTCCTGATGCTTTATTTTTGATGAATGGAACAATAAACACCAATGAGAGCTGCTAGGGATAGCTCAAGAGATGTGGACAGATGTTTGTCTCGTGGCTCTTCAAAAGTCATTTACTACCTTGAATGTTCTATGATTGTAATTTTGGTTGAGGGTTGGTGGCTCTATTCCATTTGTATGGGTGTCCAATTACAACTGAAATATTTGAACTTGACAGCAGTTTTAGACTACATAGTTAAATGAAAAATGAACCAAATGCAGTACATACTTTAATAACAATCAGTCTTAAGGGAATTTTTTGAAGAACAACTTCTGACCCACCAGAATTATTAACATCCCATAGCATTTTTTGTAAGATTAGTCACAGTGTCTTTTCTGAAACTCAATTTATATTATTACATTCTGCCTCCATAAATCGCCCTACGGTATCAACTGAATGTAGTATTCTTCTGTCACATATTCTTGTAGAAAGTTAAAAAGCTGTCATGTTCCACCTCAGAAATGGATCCACATTTCTAGAATGTAATGCAGTTCTATTACAAGATTTTAAATTTTTTGTTATTTTACAATCCACTACATTTGCAAGAGAATCCATTATTTTTTCAGTGCTTCTTGGTGTCCTCAACTGCATCAATGAATACAGAAATGATAAGTATTAGTATTTTGCAAATGCACTAATTTCCAGAGGTTGTCCCCTAGGGCTGTCCACAAAAGAAAGAAAACTATGCATTTTCATTTGCATATGTGCCTATGTGCATGCCCAGCAAAACCCCAAGTTTTTAATTTTTCAAAACCTCTTTATTTCACAAGCAATGACTACATTCTAGATGAAGATCCCCAAAAATGTCATTATTTACTTAATACATTTTGTTTCTTGGCAAGTCTCGCAGATGATGCAATAAATGTCACTCCTTCCTTTTACTCAATATTAAACCAAGCAGATCACCTCATTCTTTAAGTCTTATCCTTTGACTGAGAGGAGAGCCAGTAGCCCTGCTTGTTGTGGTTTGAGTTCAGAGGGCACCTGAGCACCATGCAGCTGCTCACTCCCCCTTTACCCCCCACAGTGCTGGGAAGGAGAAAATAAAGCAAAAGGCTTGGGAATCTAGATAAGGGGAGGGAGTGATGACTCCATTACAGTCACAGGCAAAAGGCAGACTCTTTAGGGGAATAAAAAAAACCACATAGATTTAATACAGGCACTAACAACAACAACACTTAACAGACAGAGTAGAACAGTGAGAAGCGTTACCACACCCTAAAAACACCTTCCCTCCACCTCTCCCTTCTTCACAGGCTCAGCTTTGCTCCTGATTTCTCTAACTCCTCCCCACAGTGGTGCAGGGGACAGGGGATGGGGGTGTGTAGTCAGTCCTGCCTCTGCTTCCTCCTCAGAGTGGAGGGAACTCCTCGCATTCTCCCCCTGCTCCCTCCTGGTCCCACTGTCACAGGAGACGGTCTTCCACAAACTTTCTCCAACATGAGTTCCTCCTATGGGTTACAGCGTTTCCCAAGCTGCTCCAGCATGGGACACCCCCACATGTTGTTATTCTCCCAGTGCTGAACTACAACAGCAGGAGTTGCTTCTTCCCACAGAGTCCCAGCCTCATTTGGGCACAATCTCCTGATCTAGTGTGGGATCATCTACAGGCTGCAGGTGGGCATCTGCTCCACTGTAGACCTCCATGAGTGGCAGGGAGGGGGTGGCCCCTGTTGTCTCACCAGAAGATACAGCGGACTCTGCACCAGTGCACCTTCCCCACTTTCCTCCTCTGTTCTTCCACTGACCTCAGTGTTCACACAGGTGTTTCAACTCCTCCCCGCAACTCTAACTCCTCCTCCCAGGTTCCCCTTCTTAAATACATTATTGCAGAGGTGCAGCTAATTGGCTTGGCTTTGGTGCAGAGGTGGGGCTGGCTTGGAGCCAGGGGAGATTCAGGAAGCTTCTCACAGAGGGCCACTGCTGTAGTCCCCTCCCCTGCTACCAAAAACCCTGCCACTCACACAAACCCAGCATACTGACCCTCTTCATTATTATGTATCTCATTATATGTCTGCCAGAATGGGGATATAAACCTAGTTCTCTATCCAGGTTCAAGTGTGAGTAATTACATTCTGCCTACCTAAATTCCCACTGCAATTTCATTTGGGTACAGTATATTTCTTCATTTCCTGCTCTCAGGCCTGTTCTGGCATCTATTGAAGTCAATGGAAAGTTCTCAAAGACTTTGGTGAAGGAAAATGTCCGTAAACTATGGTGTAATTCTGTTGTGGTATTAAACAGCTTGAGTTGACATAAGTAGAGCCTGTATCTTATTATAAATTGCTTGCACTGTATATCTTCACCAGTTTGGAAAACTCTTCACATCTCATCAACATTATGTGAATATTCAAGATATAATGAATGTCAATTACCATATTATATATGTATTCTCTTGGAGATATAATATCTGTTAAATTTACAGATATATATGATTAATCCTGGTGTCACTGAACTTTATGGAGATCTTGCTTTTGATTTTAGTGAGACTGTCTAGGTAATACCTTAAGAACAGTAGGGCATGGTAGCCTTCTGAGGCATGGAAATCCTGTTTTCTGTGCTCTGTGGATGTGTGCAGAAAAAGAGAAATAAAGAAGTTGTTCAAAAATTGAATTCAAGTCTTTTGAACCCCAGATCAATACCTAAACTACGATACTCCATGGCACTTCATCAAGGAATGAATGAAGTTGCAAGTAATTGGTACTCTGTATTTTCTTAGCAAAGTTTGGAATTTTGGCAAAATATATTTTTGCTTTAATAAATTTTCTAGAGATAAAAAGCGCAGGTTTTGAACCCTTCTCACTTGTCTCTAGTAAGTTTCTTGGAGGAGACAAAGAGAATATGTCTCAGTGAGCAACTCAAAACAGACCAAATTATAAAGTTAATTCAGACCTGAATTTTCCTAATGTTTTGAGGGTACCTATCTTTAACCTGAACTGATTTTATTTAGTATTTTAATAAAGTAAGGGTCACTGTCTAATGAAACTAGAGGACTCCAGGCTGCACTATATTTGATACAGTTGTTCCCACGTTCTTTTCTCTTGATGATTATAAGTTATTCCATTCTCTCTTATTCTTATGACTTTTGTTCATATTCTCATGAGCCAGGCCCAGGCCAGGGCAGGACACAGACCATCCCTATATTTCTCCAAAGTCAGTGCTGTGTAATTTTAACCTTGGGCTGAGCTATTGTCATGGAAATTGCCAATATCCTAGATATATAACATTCATTTTTTTTGGCATTAGGCAAAATCAGGAGTTGGGCAGGTATAAAAGTCTGTGATGACAGCTTCATACCATTTCTGAGAAACCAGCAAAGGAATTCTGCAGTGAATCTAGAGCAATGGAGAGAATCTCAACAATTTATTTATGTGATTCTTACTGTGGCAGTGGGAGGTCATTTGAATTCATGAGCAAAAAGCAACAGAGTCTTGCAGAATTTCTAATAATTTAAAAATCCTCTAAATCAGAAGTCTGGTACAGGTAAGCAAGGTGGTAAAAACCCTCCTGACAAGAAAGATGGTTTTATTTTATTTATTTTTAAATGTTTCTGCAGCTTGCTGGATTCATAACCTAGAGCAAGTTTAATTAAAGTCAATGAAGCAGTTTAAAGTGAAGAAAAAATCAGCATTAGAAAAAGTGTTGCTTGTTTTCTAATTATGCTGTGGACTTCCTCTGTAATGGATTCTTGCCTTTTTAACTCCAGATAAAGCAAATGATATATGCCAATGTAGACAGGAGACTGGGTAAATTACTTCATAAAATTTCCTTACTAGTTGCTTCTCTAGATACCCTAGCACCCTTGTGACATGACCCACTTCACTGCTTTTTTGTCAGCAGTTGGACCAGGTGGATTTTATTTTCTGAAGATTGTAACAACAGAATAGTGTATCATGCAGGAAAGTTTTGTATGTGTAGTTTGAAAACCTTTTGGTTTATGAATCTTTTATTCAGAGAACAAACCTATATGGTACTGTTTAAGTGTCCAGATTCAGCCTGAATTGAGGAATACCTGTGAATATGGAGAATAAGTTGTTGTGAATACTGCTCTAAACCCATAGATGGTCTCAGTAGGATTTTGTTTTGATGTGGCTGGGCAGCTTGCCTACAATACAGACGGCAGCCCTCTTATCCTCAGTGGGTAAGGATCTGCCAGTTGCATGTTGCTTCCAGTCATTCCTTCAAAACATTTCCTGACTTGATACAGACATTGGGCAGCCCGTATTCCTGCCGGCTGATCATCAGGCAGGTTTGTGATCTGACAGTGATTTGCTCAAGTAGAACCATTCATCTCTTCTGGAATGGTGGATGGATGTACTTTCTAGAGTTCATCCTGAGGTACCAGTGGAGCTCAGAAGGGGATGATGGTAGGATACTCGAGTGTCCCAAGGTAACAGTCCAACATCCCAGGAAAACATATATAGAATAATAGAGTCATTTAAGTTGGAAAAGGCCCTTATGATCATCGAGTCCAACTGTAAACCTAACACTGCCAAGTCCACCGTTAAACCATGTCCCTAAGCACCACATCTACATGTCTTTTAAATACCTCTAGAGATGATGATCAACCACTTCCCTGGGCAGCCTGTTCCAGTGCTTGATAACCTTTTCAGTGAAGAAATTTTTCATAATGTCTTACCCTCCATTCTGTTAGATAGTTCATGCTTTGGTCTTTCTGACCCATCCCAGTTCATCTCATCCAACCTACCAGAAGGTATGAAAAGCACAATTTGTGCTGTAGCCATCTCATCCAGAAATTTACCTTGAGGTTTTATATTTTCAAATCTATCAGTAAGTATAACCACTGAGCTGTTACAAAAAAACATGTGCTGTGTTATACTAGCTTTTATAGCCTGCTGTAAGTCCACTTTGTTCAGGACTGCACATTAAATAAAGTATGTATCACAACTTTTGGTATACTTACTCCTTTGTTTCATTTTAGATGATTTATTCAGTCTTCAAAATCCTTCCATCAAGATTTTGGCCTGATAACTGTCCAGAGGCCTCCTTAAATTAGAGCAGGTACATTAGGTTCTGCACTTGTGAAATTCTGAATTGTCCCATCGTTCTTCATCACCATTTAATGGGCGTAGTTTTGGTCCTGATGAAGAAAGAGTCTGCTTGGCAAGACGCAGTAAACTAAGCATGAGCTTTGAGTGGGCTTGTTGATAGAGTTCACTAGAGGAATGTAACATTTACAGAGGAATTTAAATGCTCCTAGCAGTGCATTTTTCTTATGAAAAACTCACTAAATGCTCACAGAATAGAAGGCTACAAGCAAAATTTTTTTGCACCTCTCTAGAGAAGCAATGAAAGCATTTCATAATTATTTGCAAACTTCATAATCAGATTATTTTTCTAGAAATGATGACTTGTTTGTAACTGTGTATTAAAAACCACATCACAAGTCATTTAGGTTGCAAGATCAAGCACTCCCAATTTAGAGGATGGCCCTAGAATCCTAAGTCAGCTTCCCTCACATAGGAGTTATGATAGCATCCTTATTTACAAATCACGTATTATTTTTGCCTCGCTTTGTGCACAAGAGCGAAGATTCTCAGGGAATAAAGACGGTGTAGATTAGTTCTTTTAACTTTATTGTCTAGTCTGTAGTCTTAGGCCCTATTTATTGTGCACTGTGCTAGCTAGTGTAATCCAAACCTGCACTGCATTTGGAATTATTAGTTTATTTTTACTGCTTTGAATGGCATTCTTCATTATGGAATTATTTGAATACTTCCCCAATGAGTTTTTCTGTATGGGGGGAGACAAGAATATGACCCCCATTTTATAGCTGGGAAAGTGTAAATTTGCTGAGCAGTGGTAAGAAGTCAACATGACTAAAAGTCATCCTGTTTTTAAATTTACATCCTCAATGACATTGCATGTCCTTATGTTCCTGTATTATGTGTAAGGGTAAACAGGAATTTTGACTTTTCGTCTTTCTGTCATTCATTACATGGCCTCTCTCTATTACACCATCCTTTATTTGGGCAGTCTTTGTCTTTTTAATCTTTGCACATTTGGGATTTCCCTTTAGACCCCCATCATTTTCACTGCTCATATCTAGACATTTCCACTTTAGAGAGAATAAGACTAAAATTCTGTTTAATTTTAACTCTGAAATATTTTTGTCTGAAAGATGTATTTTTAAACCAAAATAGATTCCGCAAAATGACTACAACATGGACAGTATCAGTGCTGACTTACTTGGTCCTAGGACTGAGTAATCGCTTTCAGGGACAGTGAATGTGTATGCCATTAGCCTAGTTTGACAGAGGATGTTGGTTAACATTAATTTTGTTGCTCGTGGCTTTGTGAAACAAAATTCTAACTGCTGAAAATTAGAGTAAGCAAATTGAGCTTAGTTTGGACAGGCCACTGCAGGGTGTGAAATAGTCCTTTGCAATGAATGGAGCTTGATTTAAACAGTCATGCACCAGCATACAGAGTGCATATTCCATATCTAAGGCACTCAGTCACTTCTATTTATTATTCAAACTGTCATTCACTTATGTGAAAACTCTATGTATTTAGATTGGAAACAATTTAAAATAATTAACATAAATACATCAACTTCAGCAACAGGCACGTCATATTAAGTAACACAAGATGTAGACTTGGGAGTGCTACTAATAAGGTGGATCAGCATGCTCCTGCAGCCTGGGCCAAGCATGCTGTTGACAGTGATTAGAAAATGGTGTTCACATCTGCGAATTAAACACAGGGCCTTACCATTCAGGTTTATCTAGAGGAAGCTAAGTCCTTGAGCAACTGTAGAATTTTCAGTGACATTCCTTGCTACAGTTTTTCTCTGGTGCAATTTTGGTTGCTTACAATGACTATTTTTCTTTTCCAAAATGCTACAGATTTGGACACTGAATCATGCTTTGGTGTCCTGTCACCATGCATCGCTGTGATCGCACAGTGGCTAATGGCGCATGGTCTGAGTGCAACATCACTGTTCCAAAACAGATCAACTACTAAACTGGTAGGCAGTATAATGAGAAACTCCTGCTGACAGCAGGTATTTCTATTTTATCTGAAAATAATTCACTGAGTAGATAATTGGTGAATTCCCAATGGGAAAAAAACTTGATTCTGTCTGAGCATAGGTTACCAAGTGTACCACCATAAGATAATTGATTTTGTGATATATCAAGTAGGGACATAGTTGAGACTATTGAACTTTTCACTTAGGGCCTCAGGGTGAACTTGAACCAGGCTCCCAAAGGTGAAGAACCAGTACTTGACATGTGTGGGGTTTTGCACTCTTAACAGCCTCTTTAACTTTCATTTTCTCCTATTAATCTACTTTCACCAAGATCTAGTTGTGCGCAGAGTCTCATTAAGATGGTTGAGTTGTCATTGGAGATAATCACCAAAGGAATGTGTTATAAAAGGAGAAAAAAAGTATGTCTAGAAAGTCTGAATAATTTTTTTATGCTGTTGTTTTAGTGAAGAGGCTTTGGATGCTGATAGGAAAGTTACTATAGCTATAGGGCACATTTAATTGCATTTTAGAAACTTCTTTTAATCCTGTAATAACAAAAAATTAAATCAGTGCTGACATTTTTTTGTTGCCAGAAGAAGGTAGTAAAAGGGTAAAGAAATAATTGTTAGTTCTGAGAATATAATTAGCAACTTTAATGCTTTAATCTAAAAAATGCATATTTTGAGCCTGGGTGAATGATTAAAGAAAAGATATTGAAAGCCTTTGAAATTTCGAACTGTTTGTTTTTAATTGTAAATTATGATCACTATAATTAGCTCATTTAGTACATTTATAATGTAAACAAATATGAATATACAGAAGTTCAGTGATATATTTCAGGGCAAATAAGAGCAGCATTGTGACCCTGGGCTCTATTTATTAAGCCTTTCTTGTAGTGTTTGGCACTGCTTTATTCTTTCATACTGTTTCCCTGCCCCCCCCCCCTTTTTTTCAAGAAGATAAAAGAAAGCCGTACATAATATTTGCAGGTCTCTGCTGAGGTCTTAGTGCATCTGGAACTGCACTGAGGAAAATACAGATAGAGATCTGGTCCTTTTGGGGCTCCATTTAACCCTCAATTTGAAGCTTTCTTACAACTAGAATATTTCTCATGTTAAAAAATAAATACTACGTTTTCTTAAACACTAAGTTGTTAATACTGAACAAGTAGATCGACAGAAAGTGGTATTATGTTTCAGGTAGACCTACCTATTTCTGTAGCTAGCTATCTGCAGAAATGCAGTGTGTCTGATACTGGCTGTTCTGTTTCCTGGCGATGCACTTTATGTAGCATCCTGGGACTGGATTTCAGAGCTCTGCTCCTTTCCTGATACACGTGCTGCCCTACGCATCATTCAGTAATGTGAACAGGAGCTGCCTGGCTAAGACTCCCTGCATGCTAATGGAAACATTTAATGAGTAACAGGATGTTTTTCCCCCACTAAGTTCAAAGATTAAAATTTGGGATTTAGTCTCACCATTATTTTTATGAAAAAGGCATCTTTTGTTACATTTCCAGAGCTTGGTTATCATGGTGCGACACACTGCATCCAGTTCCGATAAGTCATGGAAAGTTATGATTAGTTAAGCTCCTTATGAATAGAGAAGGCTTCCCTGAAGGTTGAAACTGGCCTCTAACTTGAGATTTTAAATCATTGTTGAAGTGTTTTGACTAGGCTGCCTTTGTGTACACTAAACAGTTTAAGGTTACTTTTTAATCCAGTGGTGCCTGTTTTATGATGTACACTTGCTGCGGACTGAATGTTGTTCTGTTCATCACTGCCAGCTGTCTCCTTGGGATCCTCTAGTAACTAAGTTATTTTATCTCAGAGGAATGAATTGTCAATAACAAGCAAATAATAACTTTTCTGTTGAATTCTCAAGATTTTAAAAAAACCCTCTTCTTCTGACGTATTTCCCCTACAATGTAAAATATATTGTGACAGTTAGTTGCTCTATTCTTGCAGTGTGAGCCTTCAGGAGTTAAAATGTTTATAGTATGAAAGAAAGGTAGAAGAGGTACATACTGCAGCAGTGTATTCACCACATTCTGTGGATGTTTTTTAGCTAAAAGAAGTAAGCCCTGGTTATTACAGCTGTCAAGGTGACATCTGATATTTCAGTATCAGTGATTGCCTCACCCACCACATGACCCCGATCACTACCACGATTCTCTGTCCACTATTAAACTGTGAAAGGTCTTGGCCCTCCAGGTGCTGTTTCAAGTCTGAAATATCAACTTGTCTGTCATGCTCTCTCTGCCTAACTTAATGCTTAAAGACCCAGCAAAAATGTTTAATGTAGACAGGGTTTCCTACAGCAACAAAGCAAAGAACACATCTTATGTCTATTTTCATGGCTGATGCAGAACAAGGGCATTAGGTATGTATTGGTTATTAAAAATTAGTAAACTTTGAAGTGACCTTGTGGCTTAAATCTCAATAATTGTATTTTTTGTATTTCATTTCTACTTTTGGGGAACACACTTGCTCGTTGAAAGTCCTGAGAGGTATCTTGAGATTTCACACAGGAATGGGGGGCATATAATAGCATGATAATTTTCATTAGTCAAAACTGAAAAATTCCAAAATATTATCATATGACATTTCATATCAAAAGCAGATCTTTACTGAATTTTTGCTTTTCTTTCCACAACAGAGAAAAACAACCAAACAAGCAAAAATTTTTGATAGAAATCTAGTTTAAAAAACTAGAGCTATAAACCAAACTTCAAAATTGTGTAGTTGAAATTAATAGAACTTCCCATGATGTGCATTTTTCTTTCTTTAGTAAGTACCTTACTTGTGATAAGATTAATTTAAAAGTTGCTTAACCTAGCCAACATGAAAGACTTAGTAGGCATTTCTATGAAAATAGGTAAGGCCTATCAGGCCTACCTAATTTTTAGGAATAAGGCATTGGAAAAGATTCTATACTTAAGATAACAGAGCTAGCCTAACTGGCAATTGCTCTGTACATTGTAGAAGCTTTGGCACAGTGGTTGTCACACATTTACAGCACTAAATGCTTATCTTTTTTAGCCCTGTACTGTTGTTAAATTCATGTAAACCGGAATGTGGAGCTTGACAGCCAAGAACTAAGGTTTGTATATTGAAATTCAGCTGCACCTGGATTGTACCAGAAATTAAGTAGATGTAATGCCAGAGTAATAAAGAGGTTGGATAGCCAGCTTCTGTAATTTTTTTGACTGGGTTTAGGTTCTTAAATATAGTTTTACAAAAATATTTTTTTTGCTTTGATGGACGTGCTTGTGAGCATCTGACCTGCAATTCCTCCTCTAATACAGAGGGAAAGATACTTTTGTGCAGAGTGCTTCTGGTCACCTTTGCTAAAGTAGTGCTCAGTTTCTTGCAGTGACCCCTGTGAACAGGATCTCTAACAAACACAGCTGCAGCATGCTATATTGGAAAATGTTTTTCTTTAAAATAGAACTATACATGCTTTCATACCCCTTGTGGTATATACTGGATTACAGTTGCAAATACCATTTTTTATGGTATGAAAGGTCCTCTCTTCATGTTTTCTCAGAAGCATCTCTCCGTTTGTAACGATATACATATATAATATGTATATAGTATATATATATGCACAGAGAGTGTGTATTATCCATGTAAAAACCCCCTAAATGTGTGACTCCATATCTCATGTTATGATAAGGCCATCCTTTAAAAATAACACCTTACAAAATTTTATATAGTTGTAAACTAAAGTTATGAAGTTATATATGTGAAGTTAAAAGGTTATAAATGCAGTTCCACTTATCTTAGTGGAAAACCAGATCAGAAATTGTCAGCACAGTGCTTTTAGAAGAGTTCTGTCATGACTCTGAAGATGTAAGGCAAGATAGATAAGGATTTAGAGCTAATGTGAAGAGGCAAAGAGAAAAGGGAGATTGTGTGTTCCTGAGAGAAAACCTGAAAAACAAATGTAAAAACTGGGAAAATTAAGGTGTGTCCACTCCGAGCACATGTTTGACAATAACTTGTAACAAGTAGGGTTTTGCTGTCTGTTAAATGAAAAAGATACAACTCTGTTGAATAAAGGACACAGACCAAGCCAACTGGATGGGAAAAAAAAAAAAGCTCCTTGCCCTTCTGTGGAATATCCATAGTGGGTGAATGTTCTCCATGCATCCATAATCCATTTGGTGTCTGGATCTACACAGGTTTTTATACACATTATTTACTATAATCAGAGATGTCACACAACCAGAAGTTATTTGGTCTAGAGATGGGATTGTGTGGTTCTACCAGTGCTCCCAAAACCTAAAATGTAAAGAGAAAAAAACACTGTTTTAGTTTTGTTTTATTTTAAAACAAAATTTCTCGCTAAAATTTGTCAATTGTTTGTCTGTGGACAAACACTGGGTTTGATGCTGCTGTTGGCAGTTTAGGGATGAAAGGCTTTGAATGGTGTGCTCTCTGGACTGTATCTCTATGCTTGTTCATTTTTTCTTAGGAGATTCAGATGAGCTGTTGCAAAGCCTTGGTCTTCACTATGCTCATAAGTTTTCCACAGTGATTATGAGTAGGGTCCTCAAACGATACTGTAATTACCACTATTCATAGTAACAACTTATTAGTAATAATTGCTAATAATCTTGATAATCCCCTAAGGAAAGATACTGTAGGTGGAAAGCCACAGATGGAGTCATTATAACAAAGAGAGACTCATTCTCTGCACCCCATCTTGTAATAAAATAATTAATTCCGACCTTTTTTCAAGGGTGATGAAGAGATTTCTGGAGAGACTTCTCTCATACCAACCCTCTCTGCCCACCTGAAAGGCCCCAAAAATTAAGAGTGGAAGAATGAAGAGGCCTCTGTCCTGATTCCTGTGAATAATTCAAGCAGCAAATATAATTTATTTCCATCCAGCCTTCTATCTCTCCTTCAGTTTTTCTTCATCTTAATTTTCATTGTCTTTTGTGATTTCATAAGCCTATAGAGTGTGTGGTGGACAATAAGCATTGTATTCATAGCATGGTAGACAGCGTGTTACCAGAAATTTTTCAGAAAACCTCTTTCTCACAGGATATGTTGCCAACTATGTATTGGTTTTATATTCTTAACTTCACTTTTAAAAAATGTGCACAAAGCTCTGGCCGTGTTTATATACAACTTTAAAAGAACAGCAATCAAAATGAACATTATTCCATGATCATTTAGTCTTCAGACCCAATAACAAAATCCTTATTCACTTATACAAGTGCATCTCTGTCCAGTGGTTTGTCCCATACACAGAATGTGCCTGCAGCTCTTGGCACCATGGAGGGTGGAGAAATAAATATTTCTCATTGGCTGGGAAGGCTCCGTGCAGATGAAGTGATGTAATCCCGAACGGTGTGCTCAGATTTTTTCAATAAATGTTTTTCGTCACTACAGAGCTTTATATAACAGCAGTAAAGGCAAGAAAGGAAATTAGAAACACAGCTGAGACTGCATCTCATGCTTCATAATGGCCTAAAATTCTTACTGTTTATTAAAACTAACACCCCTTGTCAGGGTGTTAATCAAAAATTCTCCACAGTCTCTTTTTTTTTGATATTTTCATTTTACAAACCACAGATATTTGTTGCCATTTCTTTATTTAGTTTTATGTCTAAAACATTGAAACTCACAACTGCTTTCCAGTAATGTTGCACGAGAAGGAGTAATCCTGAATTCATCAAACCAGCAAACTCATCACTAAACAAATTCATGCACTCCCAAAGAAAGGAGAACTCTGGTGTAACACAAATAGAAATGGTCAAAGGTGGCACCAGAAAGGATGCTTTCAAAAACCTGACATGTTTGTGGGACTCATGCTTCTGCTTCTGTCCAGTCAGAGTATGGGCATAACCTATTCTACTATACAAGTTTACCTTTTGTTTCAGCAGCTCCCTGGCTCCTGCACATGCAAACATTTGAATTTCCTGTTGGCTCAGAGGTGAGATTTATAACATTTATTAAAGTTGCTTTTCACTGTGAGTTTACTGGGCAGAAAGCCTAAGAGGGCCTTTTTTTTTGAGGGGGTTTAATTGCTTGAATTTACCAGAGTGGTGAACATTATGCTTTCTTTGCAGCACCACTATCCACTAAGTTTGCCAGGTGTTGAATTTCCCTAGAGGTTCCCTGTTTATTGAAGGAATTCATGAAATACCCATCTATCCAGGGCTGGGGCTCCTAGTATCCCTTTCCCATTCATCGTCTTGATTTTGTTTCCTTCATGGCTGCTTTTGAATTTCTTGATTGATCCTGTTCATTTCTGTCCATTCCTCTCCATAAGTGTCTTCCCTCTCTGCTTGAGCACCTTGGCCATTAAAAATGGACCAGACGTCCCTCAGAATTGAATGCACCTGAAAGCCTTTAGCAGTGATGTGGCTGCTGGTGCAGAAAGACAGTTCGATGTTGGAAGTATATCGGTGCTCTTTAGCAGGGTGGAAAGAAGGGTGAACAGAAGGCAGGGAAGAGAATAAGTGGAGGGAAGGGTGAAGAGTAAAGAGGTATTTTGCAATGTTTAAAATAAAAAATTATAAATAGCCCTCTAAAATCCATGAATGGACTTCTCAACAGATGGCAGCCCTACTGACAAGCGAGCCCAAGGCAGGCAGACTATAATTGTTAGCAAGTGTATTGTTAAGGGAATTTACTAATTCACTAGTGCAGCAGACGCTTCAGTTGAAGAATAAATTGGAATATTTTGGTGCATTTCGTTTAAAAAGTCATCCACTTTTAAGTCTATGTATTAAAATGACAAAGTCTTAAATGGGGGTCTCCTTCACTAAACAAAAGATATGCAAATTACATTTCAAGATTTATATTATGATAAAAACCGAAACACAAAAGAGACATTATCTTGCAAAAATGTAAAAGTACATTGCTTCATGAGTCTATAATGATATAATGTGATGTTGATGTAGTTAAAGATGTCAGAAGGGAGACAATGACCTTAAAAGTTTAAAGCAGACACATTAATATTGATTGATTTTTGAGAGATTGAACAGCAAGAATATATCTATATATAGCCTGGATATTGGATTGTTTGAAAATTTGAGATGAGATACAGAACATTTTGGTCTTGTAATGCTTTAGGCCTGATAACAAGAACGTGCTTTAAATGCAGCCATTTGTACTACAACGAACTGGATGACGATTTGCCTTGAATTTAGCAGACTGTAAACCTATTTCTAGTAAAAGTCAGTGGTGTTTGACAAAGCTGGATGATCGTTTCTGGCTTAACAACAAATGCAGGTATGTCATATGAGATGTCACAGAAGTCCTAATGTAGGGGTTTTACTGTTTTGTTTTTTTTTTTTTTTTTTAACCATGCTCTATACATATGTAGATCTGCATGTAGTCTTGTAACTATTTTGTACACACACACACACACACCTTCCTATAACATATGAAGCACTGTAACTGGAAAATCTCAGCACCTTCTGGCTTTGAACCAAATAATGTGACTGCATATCTATCGTGTCATTTTTTGCTTCCTGCTTTTCCCCAAGCTGGGAGATCACCAATAACACTTCCTGTTTAAGAAGTTTGGGCTCATCTTATATCTGTGTTTATGTCAGCAGTCATAAAGAAATGTGCCTTGCATTGAGGTGGAAAGTGCTAAATACTGTGGTATTTTTTTATTCACTTGGGGCAGTTAATTTTATCATCTCAGGTTGATGAAGGTTTTATCTTCACAAATGAGCTTTACTCTTAATGTAGAGACTTCCACTGATCAGAGAAATAGAGATGTTGGGCATGATTCGCCTTTTAAACTTTTAGGGACCAGGCCACAGATGCCTCGGACACAGCGACTAATAATTGAACTTGCAAAAATCTGCTGGCAGCAGAGAACAAGTCTGACCTGTATGAGATGGATCATCCTGCTGAGAAGAGATCCTGCAGCATTGTACAAGCTGGAGATTTTAATTCAAAATCAGACCTCATGAAACATGGAGCAGATAAACATAAGGTGTAGACCACTCTTACAAAAAGGGTTTTTTAAATATCACTTTCCAATGAATCACTAGTCTTTTACCTTCTTCTCCCCACATATGAAGTGGTAGAAGATCAATATCTGAAGGAAAGAGAACAGCTGGGAGCCTGGAGTTCAATGTAGACATTTGTGCATAATAGAGAATTCTTGTTTTCAGGAAGCACAGACAAGAAAAATTATCAGGTGGCCACTTTGCCTCCAGATTAAATTTTTTAAATGTGCAACCAGAAATAGAAAAAGATGGATACTTTTGGGGAGAATTATCAAACAGCAATGTGTCTTGGTGTCATAGCTGTGTCTTGTAAACCTCTACTTAGTTTCACCAATTGTAAAACCTGCTTTGACCCTGCAGTATAGGAAAATAGCCCTAACAGCCTGTTTAGTAAATCAGAGAAAGCACAGTGTCTCCAAAGGGCCTGGCCTGAGTGAGCATTCAGAATCCCAGAAAGAAATTTGAAGGCAGTCAGACTTGATTTAATTCTTTCTTACTACAAATCTCATTTCAGAGAATGATTAACGGGAGAAGCGACATAAATGGCAAAGTCTTGATCAAGGGAGATGCTGTCAGGGTACCATCTAGATAAATTAAGAAAAGAATGCTCAGGTTTCTGTGAAAGAAGACTAATGACATTAAGTCAAGATGAAATAGAAAGGAGCAGCATTGCAGGCTGAAAATCATAAAAGACCAGCCTGCCCTGACAGGAAACCCTGAGAAATTTCCTGAACTGAAAAGTAACTGGAAATGCTAAGGAATGACTTTCTGTAAGTGCCAGGTCTTGAAGTTACTCTGGACTGAAGATGACCCAGGCACCAAATTTGGACCTGTCAAGACAAGTGAAAGAATGTCCTGGAAGCATGTGAAACTGCAGCTGTTACTAGCAGCTCTACACACTGAAGGTGTTCTGCATCTCATGTGCTCACTCTGCTCAGTGGGGATCAGTGCCTTCACTTAAATCTGAAACACTCCCATCTGGAAGCAAGCAGACAGTGGATAAAAGGAGAGTGTGAAACCTACAGCCAGTAAATGTTTATGTAATTCGGAGAACCTGTTTACAAGAAAGCAGGAATGGCAGTCTCCTAGAAGGAGTGGTGGCCCTAGCTGAAGTCATGGGGAAACTTTACAAGCAAGCTGAATGTATTTGTACAAAGAGAGATTTCTCAGAAGGTTAAGATTTGTATATAGGTATACCAAAAAAGGATTTTTAAAAAGTAAGTAAAAGAACCCCAGAACACTATAGTTCAGTGGTTAAAAGTGTACTCCTGGAAATCTAGAGTGTTCAAACCAAAACAAAATGTCCCCTTTCTCAGAAAACGTTGAATTGTTGTTTAAGTATTGACTTAGTCTGCTCAGAAACACTAGTATTCCTAACTAAAGGAGCAGATCTTCCATTGGAAGTCTCCTAGCTTCAGATTTAGATTATAGTATAGAGCAGCACTTCTGCAGCCAAGCACTTAGTGTGATCGGTACTAAAACTGTATGAGATTAGCTAATGTACTTTTCTGTGATGTGCAAAGTGAATGCCAGGACGCAGCATTGTACCTGACTGCAGTAGCATGAAGTTATGCTTCAACAGCATTCCATTGTAACGTAGGATTTTGAAGGCAGGGAAGCAGTCTCTGGAGTGTTGCACATCAGTAAGAAATTATTTTTGAAAGTAGAAAATAAAGAGTTTGAACTGATGTTTAGAACAAATAAATGGGAGCAGCAAAACTTTCAGTATTAGTATTACACCCAGCCATATAACAATAACTAAATGAAGCATGTATTTAAAATTTGGTGAGAAGCTTTTGTACATTTTAGTTCTGTTTGGCTCAGTGGGTGTGCTGCACTTTAGACTTCAGTCTCCAGGGCTGTCAATCCAACAACTTTCACAAGCACTATATTCACTTAAAAGCTGAAAAAGAAAAATAGAAGGGGATGATGTTAATAGCACTTAGCACTTATATAGCTTTTTCTTTCCTAAAAGTGCAGTGCAAACATGAGGTAGTTAACAAGCGCTTTGTCTTGGAGATGCAGATGTGTATCTAAACAACCCTTAAGCACAGAGAATACAGACGTGTAAGTCCAACCTATGCCCCATTGCACATTTTCAAGGTTAAATAGCGCAAAGTGGCATTTATGGTATCATTTCTCCCTGTAGTGGGTCAATGATCCCAGCTTGTGGAAAGCAACACTGTGTTATTGCATGCAGGGCTCCTTCTTCATTGTGTGAAGAACTTACTGTAGTAATTTCAGGTTTTATTTGATGAAGTGCCTGCTATAGGAAACCACTGGCAAGTCATACAAAGGGGTGTGTTGTTTGAGTAGAGTCAAAATATGTAGTTACGTTGCACAGACACACCAGTTATTCAGACTACCAACAGCCTCTGCAGCACTTCTGCTATGCCTGCTTCTCTCCATCAGCTCCAGCATCTACCCGCCTTGTATTAGGTATTATGAATATGGCCCACAGAGTCTTGTACTCTTGGACAGATAGATATCCATCTAATCTGCTTGCTTAGAAAGTTCAAAGTTTTACAAGGAGAGAACCAGGAAAGAGAGGTTCAGCTGGCACTGAGTGCAGTGAAATTCTTTTGAGGAGGAGAAGGGACAGACTGGAAGGTAAAACTACAAGCCTCAGACTGAACATTTCTCTAGAAATGAGGAAGAAAAGTGTTGGCAGCTATGGTGTGTTTTCAGTGTGCTTTTTTTCTGGTTAAAGTAAAAGTTCGGTGGTGTTTGCAAAGCTGGAAGTAGACTCATAAGTCAATTTGATAATTAAAGAGTTCTTCCGAGCCCTTGAACTACCAAGGGCTATCAGTGCAAATCAGCCAGGATTCAGAGCAAAGTCTACTGGGGGAATTGGCCATTTCACTCTCCTCTTCATTCTTAGGCCATTATGACTTTAGGATGGCAAATCTGTCAACTTTGCAATTTCCTCCAGTAATAGAGTTTTGGCAGAAGCTGACGCCTGTGCTGTATTGTACTCATGCACAGTTAGGTAACCAATGCATGCTCCATTTAAGAGAGGCACAGAAAGCTTCTCAAAGTTACTGCATTATAGTCTGTCTCTCTGTGCTGAGCTCAGCTGCTGAGAGCAGAGGAGGTGTGAAAAGGCTTGTTAATAAAAGTCTGTTTAGATTTCATTACTGTGAGCAGCCAAATCAAGACAATACAGATCTTGCCAACCCTCTGAGAATTTCAGTCCTCTCTGGAAACAGTTCCTTTCCTGCACTGGATGCCTTTCCCAATTGAACCTTTATGCAATGTAAGCAGAGCTCTCCTCTACTGCCTTTGAAGAATAGAGAACAGAGACTCCCTTATAATTGTATTGACTGGGAAAGAGGAAAGAAGGAGGGGGTATCTTGTTTCTCCCACTCACACACTGAAGAAAAAGCATCCAACTCAGCCTTCTGTTTTTCCATTTTGTTTTTAATTCTAAAAGGGGAACTCCTTTGAGTTGCAGGAGAAACAAAGGTGACTGGCAGTGGAGGATGGACTGGATGTGGCAATCTCTCAGACTGTTGTTGTAGAAATGATGAAAGCACTGAGAAAGGGCATAACTAACTGATGGATTCATGGGACAGGCAATTGTGGGTTGGTTATGTTCATAGTTCGGGTTTGGGGAAACTACGTCTTATCAATCTCTAGCCTGGCTTTTGCATTGTGCCAAAAGCATCTTATTGACTACATCTAGAGAAATCTCTTACCAAGGCTAACTGGAAGAGAGCATGCATTTAACCACAAAGAACTTGGAAAAATACTAATTTCTTCTTCAGAAGAGTTCTGGCCTCTGAGCAGTGAAATAAAACTGAGCATTTCTGAAAGAATGGTGTAGTTACAGAGGTATCTTTGGCTACATGACCAGCCCTAGTCTTTAACCAATTTGAGGACTTCAGTGATGTTTTTCAGATCACTGTGAAAGAAAAATCCTAACCTGTGGCAGACTTGGCATGTGGTGTGGACAGGCCTTTTTTCCCCCAGAAGATTAAACTTCTCCACTTTAATCACTGTGATTTCCTTTGTTGTGGTCTTTTTAATGTTCTGCAAGTTTTACTTAGATATTTATTGAAGTTTTTTAATGCTTAAGTCTTGATGAAAGAAGATACAGGTCTCCTAGCCATAAATGCTGCTCTTCCTCTCTGAATTGGCATAAACAATAACCTGAATATACTGAATATATACATACAGATGTCAAAACCCCACTAGTAATAAGTGACATGAAATGATTGCTGGGTCAGTCCTGTTCACCATATATTTCACTGTGTTACACTTTCATTATAAATTCAGAGTAAATTACAAAGGTTAGTATAATCTTATTTCACTTTTTTTTTTTTTTTCCGCTTGCCCACTTGTATCTCCTAAATAAGTTTTAAATTTTACATGATTAATGACCTAACTTAATCGAAAGGAAAATTCTTTGGAGGAGAACATGCTTAAATAGCACATTGCCATACACATATTTTGCATCATTACTGAGTGATAACATAATACAGTTAATGAGTACCTTTCTCCCTAGTATAAATTCTTTGTCATCAGGAGCAGATTTTAGTCCTTTTTATCTTGTGTTATGTTCAATGCTTGCAGTACCTAGCCCCATCAGGAGATCCAGAAGGCTGATATTTCATTTATTCCATCACTGCAATCTTTGCTGTAGAGTTACTTAACAAAAACATTTAGTTATATGAAGTGTGTAGTGGTGTAGTCACTGAAGTCAATATGACTTTCACAATTTATTTCAGTCAGGACCGTGTTGACTGTGACTGTGTCACCCCAGTAAAAGATGAACACTGTACCCTTTTAAATAATGTATTGCACCTATATTTTTAAGAGATCACTTGTAAAAAATACCCTGGAAAAGGAGGGAAAGAGAGATGTGCCTATTATTGCAAAACTTACCTTCTGAATTCTGTTTCTGCTTACAAGAGAAAAATGCAGAATGCGACATGTGTGCTGTACAGTAATATTTATTCAAACTGTCTTCTGATACATTGCCTTTCTGATGCTACATGGTGTTCTCCTTCACTATTTCCCAGCATGATGGCTAATGTCCTGCTCTGAAAATTATCCATTAAAATTTTATCAATTTTGTGTTTTGGTGAGACAGTATGAGGAAATGCCATTGGAAAATTAGATTCTTCTTTGACATCAGGCGCCCAGTCAGCAATCCAATCCCATGTGTTTCTACTGAGACATTAGGATTTGATATAATTTTGGGCAGAAAACATTTTAAAATGAAACAATTGAATTTTCTAGATGGTCTTGGGGACCACTTAGTTTAAGAGAATACACTTCCAAATCAAAAGCCTTTCAATCATTCTAAATATTATTTGGATGATATTTGCTTTATGTGTAGTAGCAGTTTGAATTTGTAATGAATGTTTGACTGGCTCGTGCTCACATAGATGATGTATGAAATTATTATTTCATATTTTTCTCGTGTTTGCATTGCAAGTGACATCTGGCTGACAGGAACTTGGAGAAATGGGATATGAAGTGAATGCTGCAGTTACCACAGTATCATATTTATCAAAAGGCTTAAGGTTGATCTGTCTTTGTTTAACATATGAAACTCATGGCAATGAATAAGAAACAGCACTTTTTTTTTTTTTTTTAACTGAGCTGCTTAGAAAATTAAGATAGATGAAGAAAAAAAGTTAATGATATTCTGTATTCTGTTAATTGAATTAATTCATGTAGACAATCATGCATACTGGCTGAAAAACAGCTTTCAACTTGTTTGGAGGTTTTTTTTGCTCTTATACCTTTAAATTTTGGTTAATGTTATATAATTCATGCACACTATATCACAGAGATAGGGAAGTCTGGAATAAGCTACTATAGCAGAGTGACACAGTTCTTTTTAAACTTCAAGTCTTCAGCTACACAGGTCTCAGGGTGGGTTTAATTCTAATTGCATTATAACTTTGAAATATACCTGTTGAAATACTGTCTTCAACCAAACTCTCACCCTAACACTTTTTCATTGAGCTCTTGTTTCACTTGTCTAATGGTAAATTGTATCTTGATAGAATATAATGCAGGTTTTAAAAATTATAATATTATTTTACTGTTCAAAATGTGGTATGTACATTTATGATTTTATTTAGAAATATGACTTCAGCCTTTAGAAAGGCATTTTCAAAATGCACATTGTTTGCGAGGAAGCTCTGCCATAGTGTTCCAGAACAATGACATAAGTGATACAGTGAAGTGTCCAGCTTCTGGCCATGCCTTGGAAGGGGAGAGGAATTGACTGTATTACTCTGACTAGAAGGGTCTCTTGGACACTCTTTGTCACTGTCTTGATACCATTCACCCTTACTGGTTGGTAAGACTGTGGACTCTGTGTGAAGAAAAAACACCCCTACAGAAGTCCTGCATTATTTCCCAACTATCCTAGGAAGGAAGAAACCTGGGGGCTGTTATACTTATGTATGTGGAATTCAGAAGAGAAAAGCAAGAAGAGGTTGTATGGAGATGGTGGGGTGGGTAGGAGAGACTGGGAGGGGAAAAGTCTGCATAAGAGAGACAGATGTCAGACTACGTAATCCAAAAACAATTGCATCTGTACTGCTGCCAAGTGATTTTCTGATCTACGAAGTCATCAAGCTGAGAGCACTCAGCATCTTCCAGGACCTGGACCCTTTCTTTTAAACAAATATAAAATCTAGCTTTGTGGTCCAGTTCACAGGAAGAAAGAACTAATAGTGATTTTACTTTAGGTCTGCAATTGCAAAGTCTAGTTGGGAAACTTAACAAAAACCCCCAAACCAAACCAAACAAAAAAAATAAAGGTGGGACAAGAAAGCATTTCAAAGTTGTTCAGAGAGGAAAATTCTGTTCCCCTAAGTGACCCTCAAGAGGAGTCCATCTATTTATTGGTGATGTAGGGAATTTGCCTGTCCTCCTTGGCTAGACATCATCAGTGTGATTACCCTCCACTCTACATTTCTCCCTGCTTTTGCAAACTTCTCCAGTCAATAAAGAGACTTATCCATTGCCATACTTGCCTCTCCTTGCAGCCATGAACTTTTTTTTTTTTGATAGGGGAAAAACAATACGTGTTCCGAGCGTAGCAATGACAGGAACAGGCCTGATCAGAAAAGCAAAAGGGATGATACTGTAGCACAGTTTGCCATTGAGGCTGGTTTCTGGAGCTCTGCGTAGTAATTCTTTCAACAGTTCTTTAACCATGCAGAGTGCATATATGATTCATTGGATTATGCATTCCACTTTCAGATGAAGATCAAAGTAGTTGCCTTGCATTGGTTTAGGATGTTGTGACAAAGAACTTGGCATGTGGGGAACACAAGGTACCTCATCATTTAAAAAAAATACACAGTAGGTGCTTTTGGAGCCTTTCTGAATGGGTCCTATTCACTGTTGCAATTCCCATGTGCTCTCATGGTTTGTTGTAAAGGGAGTACTAGATAACATAGTCTGCTTACCTGTTTTCCATGTTGTCATTTACTCATTTGAACATGACACCTTTTCTTGGGTTCCTCTAAAGCTCACTGATCACTGGTCACTGGTGTCAGTCGTTCTTAAAACATATTCCTTTGTCCTTCTGCAATGAATGTCTCCAAACTCTCCTTGTCTCTTTCAGTTGAGGTGGGCCAGTCCCCATGTCTCAAACTTTTACTCAGCGTGTCTTTTCTTACAAACAGAATGGTTCACGTATGAAGAACCTTGAACTACTTTTAAACAAGTCTGCAAGTGCTACTGCCTCCTGTTGAGCTAAAATCACGTAAGTCCTCAATTTGTTTTTTCACTTCCATTCAGCTGTGTTGTATTATGCTATATAGTATTTCTGTCTCTACTTTGTGATATATGAACAAAGCTGTTCTAGATTCTTAGTCAATGTTATTTATGCTCTGTGATAATGTATATTACGCTTGTATTTGTCTACTTCTCTGTCTGTCTAGCCACACACTCAGATTTTATCAGCTTCTGGTTAAGACTGCTAGACTTCCTGTATGCCAACACAAACAAAAAGCAAGGAAATAAGTGGTTAAGATATTCAACACCCCATTTACGCTACTGTCATCAGCTTTCTTTCTCAATCTCAACTGCCTCACTTCTAACATTCACAGTCTGCACACTTCCAACTTCATCCTGATTACATTAGTTTTCTTCTGTTTACTACTCAAGGCAATATTTTTTTGGACTGCTGCATGATTTTACACTATCTTGAGTATTTCTACCCCAAAGTGAGACATCATCGTTAATTAAAAATTAAAGAAAGTCTGTAGATCATGGTAATTTGCTACATTGCAGGTTCTAAGACTGAAGGAAAACTACCTAGCTGTAGAACTGACAGTGATAAGACTGAAGATACACGATCTGCATTCTTTGTACTGAGATATTTTGGTAGAAGGTTTTGGAATTACACTTTCAAAAGTTCTGCTAGAATGGATTTTCAAAGCTATTTATGGGCTGAAAAGTCCAGTGGGCAATTTCTAACATTTTTAATCCTTTTATTTCATACTTCTGTTATTTCATCATTAGAAATCTGTCACTAAACTTAGACATGATATTTTCCATTGCACTTACTGTTTTCTGGCTGTGTTTAGTCTTTCAGACCTGTACCTTACATTTTAGTATTATGATAATAACTATGCTGCTGGTCCAATCAGCCGGTGTCTTACTTGACCTTCAGTTAAGATTTCAGTTTCTCTTTACAATTTTAATATGGTCATTTATGCTTGGTGTAATATTGGAATTTCTATCAAAGCAGTGAGCAATGGATCATCTTTTTAAGAGCTGAGGATCTGGGAAACACTTAATTGCATTCTTTAATATTGTCCTTTGTGTGTTGAGTAGCGAAGCCATGCTGCTTCTCAATAGTTTTCATTTACAGTCTATTTCACAGAACAAGGATGTGTCAGACTTCCTCTATTGCTCTTTTGAACCTTCCTCAGCCTGTGGGGAAAGTCAGATTGGTCAAAGGTCTGATCCCTTTGAAAGTCGGATCTTGGCACTTTCTTCTGTGTGGGTGAAGATGAAAGTGAATGAATGACACTCAATATAAATAACTTTTCCTTTTTGAGAGAAGACTGGTAGCACCTACATGTACAGATATTCTACAGGAACTGAGTTCTCTAGACTATATTAATGTCAGTCAAAGTACATGCAGGTGAATTTTGAGGCATTTTTTAGGAGTCGTGTATATATAACAAGAGCCAGAGAAAAAGTATTCACTTTTTATCTAAAGACTAAAACCAATATTAGCTGTGATAGACTGATGAACTGCCTGAGATATTTCAATACAATAGCAGACACTGAATATTTTTTTAAAAAATTTGGTTGACAGAAGGCAGCAGGAAGAGGAGAAAAAAAAGCATATGGACATAAGCATATAGGCAAAGCCACAAACCTCAGATTTTTTTCCCTCCTCCCTTTTCTTCCCCATTTTATTCTCAGTTCTTGCTTCTAGAAGAGTCTTCAGATAAACAGCAATCCTGAGGCATGGTACCATAATGACAGAAATGCTTCAAAGAGGGTGGAATGGAAAAGAAAGGGGAGATCCCATAGGGCATCTTGTACAATGCTGATAAATAAAGTCATATTTTGTAGTTCACACTCGGTGTTCTTACATTCAGAAAAAGTATAATTGAGACCAATTCCCTAACTGACAAGAGTCCATTTAAAGCTGAATTACAATTGACAATGAAACATTTTAAAGAAAACTAGTCCTTTCTTTGTTAACTTTGTTTTTCTCTGTTATGCCAAAGGCAATATAAAGATGTGGAAAGAGAGGGAAAGAAGGAAAAATTACGCTCTGCTCCAGGAAAAAAAAAAAAAAAGTATTCATTCTGCCAAATGAGGACCCCAAAGTACAGGCACTGAGAAGAATTTGAACCTTACAATATTTGGCGTTTTCCTCTTGCATTCCACTTGTTTTCTATCACTTTCTTCTCCCTTTCCCTTGCCATGCTGTCTCACATCAGACACTCATGGCCCAGTTCAAATCCACTTTAAACCTTAGTTGCAGCACTCATTTTACTTCAGCTTACCTTCACAAAGTTTCAGGGTAGTTTATAAAAGAATGTTTCCTGCTTGAAACATTGCTTTCACTAATGACAGTGTATTAGAAGATATTTGTCTTCCTAGATTAGAAGAGTTTCAGTTCTTGTCCATGTACATCATAGGCTGGAGAAAAAAAGTATGGAAAGACTTCAGAAAGCCATTTATACCTGTCTGTTATGGCTAAATGTTATTATAACATATCTGAAGATATCGTTGGTGACTGATTTGGGCCTAATCTGTTAAACATTTTGGTGGAATATTTGTTTTTTCTCTTCTCTGTATTAACTTTCTAAGGTTGGAGCACTGTGTTCTAATCGTTGTGGTCTTTTTTTAATGGTTTTGCACCATATAATCAATTTAGACTTTATTTACAGAATTTTGGCTAGAATAAACCCACCCTTCATACTCTGCAGGCATTCAGATGGCACTTAAACCAGAAAAACATAATGTGGAAAGCTGCCATAATGATGGTAATAGCTGTGAATTCTAGTGATACTTTTAGGGATGAAGAAAGTCTTGGCTGTATGATCCTTCCAGTATGTATGTGGATGTCCGGTCCTTGTGTGTGGACTAATCCTTTTCCAAGTCTTCTGTACAGATAAAATTTGACTCAAATCTGAACAGCTCTTTAATAACAGCTATTTTGAAGTCTAAAATCTTTTAGAAACACTGTTTCACCATACAAGAAGTTGACTTTGGCTCAGTTAGTAGAGACCCTGACATCTCAGAAGCACAGAGATCCCATTTCATACCTAAAATAAAACGGGATTTATATTGTTACGCCCTAGCCATAGCCATGTGGTTGGAGACTGCTAAATTCACATGAGAATGCCTGTCTGCTTTCCTTCTGACAAACAACTCTCTCTTTCTACCAGCAATCATTTCAATATAATGTATTTTCAAAGTAATCTTTCTTTGATCAGCAGACTATTTATCATTTTGTAGGTTTTGTTTCCTTCATGGGTGAATACTTCCACCAAATTGCATTTAGTATCTATTAACTTGGATTTTTAAAAGATCAAATGTCTTCCATATCACATTATGTTGTTCCTCATAATTTGTTGTTTCTTCCAAGTTGATACCACTGCATACTTAGAACTTGATTTCTGTTCTGTCATCCTGTCTAAAAACAGAATCCTGACAAGAGGCTTGTCTTACGAAATCATGAACTTCCTGAGAGTGAATGTTATACCCCTCTTTTCTTGAAGGAGGCCTTTCTATTGAATTTTTATTCTTCAGGCAATTCTTTCTAGATACCCAAATCTTTTGTTGTTTACTTTGGGCATCTGTGTGTTCTCAGAACTGGTCTGATGATATGATGAGTTGGATTTTACGTTCAGATCTATCAGTGCATTCTTACACTGTTCCACCTTCTTTTTGGCTCTCTTGGTTCTTTGTCAGAGGTCAGTGTCAACGTTGAAATTTCAGAATGTTGAAGTAAATTATACAACCCAGATTTCTGCTACTTTTTTCAAAGGGTCAGCTTCCCAAAGAAAGAATTGGATAGTTTTGTGATGTTATGGAAGCAACGATGGTGCAAACAATAAGAGGTGTTGCTCATATTCTTAATTCTGTTATATTTCATAAAATATTACTTTTACCCTATTATGTGAGACTTCATCCTAGAGATGTAAATGTTTTTGTGTTTGAAGATGTGCGAAGTAGTCAAGCTACAGCTACTCTGAAAATAAATATACTATGCATTATCATTTAAATACTAATGTCTAGAATTATTTTCTGTGTTGATACAGGTATTTTCTCATCTATATTATGCATAGCTACTGTAAAATTCAAAATACAAAAAAAGACACAATACGGTGAAGAAAGGAAAACCAGAAAAAAAATGGTTTATTTTAAATTGGACTGAATAGAAGAAATTAAAACAAACAAACAAACAACAAACAAACAAATCTGAGTGAGAAACCATTGCTTGTTGTATAAGTATTGTGGATAGATATACTCCCAGTCAGGGTTGGGTGGTGCATATACTTTATTTCCATTGAGGCAGCTTCAGGTTTATAACTGTTTGCATAGAAGGCATCAGAACAATTTGTAGGCTATGTGCAAATGCATGGTATAGGTGTTTTGGCAGACTTGTACAAACTTGAGTGTCTAGCATTAGTCATCAGATCCAAATATGTGTGTGTCCAGTCACAGTGTGTAAGAGTTAACAATATTTTGTTGTGAACATGCAAACAGGGTCCATTACTAGTTATAGCACGTGGACACAAATGCTCCTGTGAGGGCAGAACTGTCCTGTTAGCTATTTCCAAAAGTTTTAAGGTGTATTAATCTTACTCGAAAGTCTATGGATAAACAACAGCTCTCTATAAATACTTATTTAGTTAATTTCTTCAGACTTCAGAACTGATATGGTCTACTCAAATGCACTTTTTAGGTTTCTTCTCGGTTGACCATCATGTTGTTGGTTAGTAGATTGGCACTGCTGAATGGCAATTTGCATTATGATGCTTCAGACCATAAGAGGTTCAGATGAACTTTTTTCTTAAATTCAATCTTTTGGTTTTAATATTGTATTTCTATTTCCCTTTGCAGTGTATCTTTGTAGCATTATACAGTTAAAACTATATGCAAGTTTTATGTTTGTACATGCACACATATATACATGTGTTTATAAATCTATACTGTAGTTTGGATTTGAGGATGATGTACTTGTGAAAGAGTCTGTACTAAAGAAAATCTGAAGCCCTCTATTTGCCTGTACAATAGCACTACTAAGGAACATCCAATACACATTTTTTCTTGCTATCTTCCAAATGCACTCATTTTAGGTTTGAGTGTGAGTGTGTATATGTCTCTAGGATGCCCATGTTGCAATAATTGCCCCAAAAGAGGACATTAATGTGTAAATAAAGCTGAGTTTCTGAATTCTAACTGCTGTCTATTGTATTTGAGAAGTAATGAAGTTTCTGCCTAGACTGGAGGCACTGACCTAGAAAGATAAACAGGGAGCACATGTTCGGTGCTTGTGAATTACTGTTTGTGGTTTGCTTTGATAATTTTGGCCTTCATATAGAAGTAGTCACTTGTAGACAACTGGCAATTACTTTTGAGGCTGTGGGTATAATCCATTAATATCCCCTAATTTAATGCAACCATCCAAATCAAACATTCTTCTGTTTTTAAAAAAGCCTGCAGGTAATGGAAGCTTCAGAACATTCATATGTGTAGAGTTACAGCAGAAAAGTTTAAATTCTGTACTCAAAGATCTTGGTAAAGTCCCAAGCTCGTATTAATGACACTTCAAGCTTCTAAGGGAATATTTTGACTGTTTGCCATTGGCCCTGTTGCTTATGGAAAAGCAAGGAGCTAAATTGGTGCCCGCTGGCTTTTCGTATGCCTTTTTAAGGGAGGTCATAACTTGGGCCAAGAAAATGGGGGACCCACCCCTGTGTCTGTGACTAATGACACTAGCAGATGTGTCTAGAGAACAGAAAACTACATCTGTGAAGTCCTACAAATATCCAACCTGCCTAGTTTACTGTGGAAAATGGTGGTACTGGTGGGAAGACTTTCTTTGTGTGCAAGTATTTCTGATTAATCTGATATGGTAAATGTTAGGTTTCCCAAATGAGGAAATATCTCTTCATTCCTAATTTGAACGATTTTATGCTGTAAGGCCTGGAGAATATTGAGTATGGATTTCTTGTGTTATATTAAAAAATCTGACCGTATTTCAGTGAAAATGTAAAACACTGTTCTTTCATTTGTCCATATTAGTTTCATTAATCCATATTAACGGAGTTTAAGAAATTTTATCATCAAATTGCCTTACAATTGGCAAGTAAATACAAACGGATCCTCAAATCTGTCTCTCACATCTGGATGTCAGTCCTATAAAGCTAGCCCATGAGGTGCCTTCCGCAGTGATCACTCTCATACAGACAGATCAAGCCATAAATTACTTTGAAAAAGTCAGTTTAACATGGGATGAGGAGGTTTTTAAACAGTTACATTCATCTCTCTGCTTTTAATTGCTTCTTTGTGCAGTTAGTCTGTTAATAATCTGTGTTGATTAGTATTTCTGAATCATAGTTTACTTAGCTTGTCTATAAACTTTGTCTCCTTTCAGTACTGCTGCATCATATTTCTGAAGAATAAAATCACATTGGTATCAGAGAAAGCAATATGGAGGATCTCACTTTTGTATTTTTCCAGTCTCAGTGTTCCCCCCAATGACAAGAAGAAATCACTAATAAATATAAATTTGATAACCTTCAGAAAACCTTTTGCTGAACAGTCTTGATTTCTGATTTGTACTAGTTTAAGTCATTCCATTTGCATACAAAAATAATCTCTCTTTTTCCCATCTGTTATATTATTGATTTCCATCTTTCAGGTAGTTATCTGCAGTGGTGCACACAAACATTCATAGTTGAATATTGTCATTTTGAGCTGATTTCCTATAGTCTATTGGTCATAAACCATGAAAAACTTAAGATACATTTCATCTTCTTTTAAAAGTTTATTACAAACTTTTGAAACCAATTGTAAGTGGGTTTTACAATAATGGATGCCTTTACAGTCTTTTTTGATGCTCCATACTTCTGTGACACATGATAAATATCACTATGTAGACCAGTAAATAGTAATTTTGAACTAGCTTAGACCTTGTTTGCTTTGTTTGGATAACGGAGTGTGTGTACTCATGCACACAGACATTCTGAGTCATAGCCTGCCAACTCAGATGACAATAATTGAAAATGCTTCTTCCTGATGGCTGGCTATATTTGCCACAAGTGAAATCAGCAGGTAGCTTTATCACACTCCTCCTGGTTGGCAAGTACCATCACAGATGGTGTTAACTAGGGCCCTTCATGGTATCCTCAACAGGTGAATCAAATATTGACCTGCAGTCTTTGGGATGGCCTTCAGAAGGCAATGATGAATTGGAGATAGACTGAGAGTATCACCTATGCTTTAGAATGTCTGCTAAGTCATCTCACTGCAAGGGTTAGTTTGAATTAGTATTTATTAGGTCCTCCACCAAAGCTTGCCTACTGTGTGCAGATGGAACTCAAATTATATGCACAGCTGGAGTTACAGTTCGAGCTAATACAGCAAAGACAAAGCCCAATGTGTGTTTGAGTAGATGTTTGTCTCTAGCAAAAGGCAAATACTCCAAAAAACATAATACCTGGCAATGATAAGTATGAGACAAGCAAGTCAATACAGCTGAAGTCCAGCTTGCTTGTCTGTTCATCTCTGAAAACAGCCCCTTTCTGTTTGCTGGTGAATGAAATGGCATGCTTCCCCTTAAATACAGTACAGGACGATGAAATGAATCAGCCTCACCTTCTAGATATGCAGTCCCTCTCACAGCTCTGAGGAACTTCTTAACAAATAGTTCTGGACACCATTACATCCAAAGGTAGACAATTTGAAAGGAGTTAAGAGAACACTACAAAAATTATTAACAAGTTGGAATGAAGAATATATGAGGAAGGAGGAAAAGAAATATAAATAGGTTGGCTCTCTGGCTGTCTGGGGCATCTTCATGATAGTGACATCTTTTAGATTATAGACATGACTCTCAATAATCAGGGAAACTGTCTCTGTAAAACTGTTGTGCATACGGTTGGACTACATCTGGTCCTGAGTTACTCCACAGCAAAAGTACTCAGATGATTTGAAGCCAGACAGATCACCAGGAGATGAGACCCTCATTTTACTATACTGATGAACCGGTGAAGGCTTGAGGTCCTGTAGTTGCCTCTGCCCTAAGTCCTTACCTTTCCAGTTGGTACTTCTAGTAAGAATGGGAGGAAGACCTGCTGTCATAGCACTGTGATGCAGAAAAACAACTTTATTTCATTGTAGTATTCTCATCAGCAAATAAGGAACTTGAGAAAAAAGCCTCTAAAAGACTAGTGTTTTAAAGGATTAGTCCCATTAAATGGGAAGGAAGGAGGTCTTTAGCTTGAGAGCACAGCTGAACAGCCGAGTATTAAAGGACTGAAGGATTATTGATCCCATACAGAGATGACAGTGTATTTTGTGTCTTTTTATTCCTCCACATGAGGAAGACTGTTTCTTGATAAGAAACGCTAAAGTGTTTTAGTATGAAGGGAAACTGAGGCTTGAAATTGTAACACAGTTTTCCCTGTGCTGTGGCAAGGTAGGTCAGGGACTTAGAACTGAAGAGGGAACAGCCACTCTTGACGCTGGAGGGTAAGAATACTTTAGACTTTCCCTTTGGGAATGATGGAAGCCCTATTAAAATGAGTCATTTTAAATTTAGACTGAATGAAGCACTTCAGAATTTACTATGGGGAACAATCCAGCATTGGCAAGAGAATGAATATAATGACCTAATACTGTAAAGATTGTCTGTGTCTCTTTCCTGGAGATCTATGAAGTGTCTAGCATTTGTAGGATTTGATTCCAGTATGACCACTGAGAAAACAGAACAAGGAAAGTTTTCTTATTCTTGGTGTGGGTTTAATGTTCCCACGTTTCCTTATGGTGGTCTTAATCTAAATGATCTGAAATCCTTGAGCACAAAGCCTTCGTGTTTAGCTGGGGCAGGTTGCAAACTGCTGAGCCCTGCTAAACATCCTCATAGCTGCAAAAGGCACAGGGTTCTTAAGCTTTTATTTGAATAGGCTGTAGCTATTATTAAAATAACCTTCAAGTGTTGACTCAAAATCCCTTCACACTTTGCTAAAATTGTCCTGAAATTTCTGTCATTCTCACTAATATGTTTCATTTTCCGTCCCACATGCTGTACTTAGCAGTGTGAGAATTTCTTCCTCTTCTACCTGCTGTACATTAAAGAAATGTTGGTGTCATTTTCCTAAAACAAATAAGTAAAGTAAAATTTTCCCTTTGATCATTTTCTCTGTTCTTATTAAAAAATACATTGCATTTAAAGCTGCCTCTTCTCTATTGCTGTTTAAATGACAAGTCCAGAGCAGGTGCTTTAAAAGTTTGCAGTTACAAGTGGAAATGTCTTTAACTATTTATAATCATTTTTGTTTAAATTGTCTTCACACATAGAAGCAAGGTGAGGCACAGAAAACAGTATCGCGCTAAAAAGTCAGTGTGTTTTTGTGAAAGGACACATGCTTAGCAAGGACTGAGAAAGTCCTTTTTTTTTTTTTTTTTTTTTTGTTCCTTTAGCATATGAAATATTTACTTGTTAGGCAGTATCAGGAATACCCATTTTCCATAGTGCTGTACCAGCCCAACCCATCAATGTGCTGGTTAATTAAGTGTGACCTAAACCAACTTGACTTGAGCTCTGCATTAAATGCAGAAAACCCATTTGAGCTGACCAGCAGCAGAAGTGGTACTCAGAGAAATTGAAAAGGATTTCTCCCAAATGCTTTCTACTTACTTACTGCACTCAAGTAATGGCTGAAGATTAGCATATGACATGACAGATTACATTAAGTCATGTCTTTCCAGTGCTTTATGACAGCACTATCACATTAGCTTCTTAGCACTGGCACATCGAGGCATGCAAATGTTTTCAGACCCTCTTATTCAAATCTACAAGCTGACATGGCAGCCTTGATATGATTATTAGTCATTTGAGAGACTTTAATTCACGTCATCAGATAACAGGTTCTGCTAAAAGGTTAGAGAAACTGTCTGCTTTTAATGAAGCCCTCTAAAAAGACCCTCAAAAACCTCACTGCTCACAGAGAGCCTTATTTGACTTTATTGACAAGATCCCCCTAAGAATGAACTTGAGTTGAATAAGTAAGTAGGCATCTAGAGTGAAAAAACACTGACTCCATTTAAAAATTACACCGAACTGGGTTAGACCTATCTTTCTGCCTCCCATTTTCTCTTTCTGGTTTTATCCTGTCTTTAAAGACGAGGTGCTCTGTCTGGAAAATGTTTTCAGCATACAATGTTGAATGAGGAAGGGTGAGGCAAGGACTGGTCTGATACCTTAGTGGCAGACTTTCATTGTTACATTGAGTGGAGAGTCACTGCAGCTTACCACAAAGGGTTAACTCATGGTATCTTGTCACAAGGAGCTGTGCAGCACATTTACAAATTCTGTTTGTGCTCTTTTAGTCTGTATCTATTAACATGACTTGATATTCAGATATTATTTTATGTTAAATCATGGTGAATCTGCATTCCAATGGAAAAACATTGTAAATTAATCACCCACAGATCAGTGGCGGTTGGCCCAGGCTTGGGTCTGTTTCAGATGAAGGAGGGATGAGTGAGGTCTAATGTGTCTGTACTTCATCCCATTTCCTAGGGGTAAATTAAGAGGATGAGCGGCAAGGCAGTGGAGCACCAGCTCCTTTGTTACTGCTCCCACCCTCTTTCTCGAGTTTTTCTGCCCTTAACCACAGCTCCTCATCACAAGACTCTTTTTCTGTGCTTTGCCAGCATGGACCAACCTTCTTTTGTGTCTGCTTCACTGATTCTCCATCTCCTCTCACATCCATCTTAAAATGCATCTTTCGGCCTTGCTTTTGCTTGTTAATTCCTCTCTCTCATTGGATTTATGATCAAGTACTTTAATTTATTAATCATACAATGTCTTTGTAACTGCACTATGTAATTTAAGCTATTATTTTTTATAACTTTGTACAGTGTTTTGGGCCACAGTTTGTATGAAGGCTACTACACAATGTAGTTACTGTGCTGTATTCTAACCATTTTTTTGCATGTTTTTTCTCTCAAATAGTAACAAAAAATCTTAATTATGTTATGTTATTGCTTGTAAATTAATTTGCAAGACTAAAATGAAATATTTAGACGTCAGTCTTGCAAACTCTTCCACATGAGTTCTCCCACTGATCATGAAGGAGATTGAAAAGATTTAGGCCTGTTTATGGGACACTTTGGCAACTGGCAAAGTAGGCAAATGAAAACAGAGAAGTTTAGAGCAGCTCTCTCAGGTGCACCACTGAAGCTTCCTACCTATGGCAAGAACAAAGGGATACAAAATTACGATAAAAGACAGGACATAACTGTGGCAATGGGTTTTCCTTATCACAGAATAAACATATATGCTCTCTTACCACAGGTTATCCTTGAAGTTGTAAGCCAGATTAGGTAAAACAAATGAACAAAAAGGGTCAATATCCATATATATGTGTGTATGTCAGTAGTATGTATTAGTAAAGATAAAAATATGTAATTGCTGTGAGTCTTCATAGCATAGGGAAAATCACTCCCAAAAGTTGGGATCTGGCATGAACTAGCCTGGCTGAAGCCTGTTTCTTTTAAGTCATCCCTCATTTCACTATGGCTGGGTACTTGCTGTGAAAAGGAAGTTCTATACATCTTTCTCTTGCAGCTCTACTGGCAGCAGAAACCTTAAACAATCTCTTACTGCACTGTGTGGCACTGGGTGTTGAGCCCATCGCTCGGACGCGGCGCCACCATCCCTTTGCCGGTGGATGTGTTGGTGCTGGCACAAGCCTTGAGCTTTCAGTCTGTACAGTCCAGCAGAATCCCAAACCCAGAGTGGCTCCATCTAGCTTTATGGGCTGATTTCAGTAGCAGAGGGGAATGACAGGAAACAGCTTCTAGACCTGGAGGTTCCAGTTGCTGTCCCATCAGCTCCAGTCCCAGGAGGATTTAGTGTGGCTGCTGACCATATTTGGACATGTCTGATCTGCTTGCATCTATTCTGCAGATGTATTCCTGATTCTCATTTGCCTTTTCTGAAACACATCAAGTAGAAGACTGGGATTAGAGAAACATGGATTATTTTAAAAGCCCTGCTGAGTCTCTGAAATTTTGCAGATAGTTATGTACTTGCAGTTATTTCCATCTTGTAGTTTAATACAAGCTAGAAAATCCATACTGCTTTGCTCCCTTCTGCCTATTTCTTCTGCAAGGAATACATGTTAATCAATAAAGAATCTATCCCCACCTTTTCATTACTTCCAGCCTCCTGCCATACTCATATTCTCTTATACACAGGTTATGAACAATTCCACTGTCTCAAATTATTTTAAATGTAATTTAGGTTAGAAAGCTGGAGAGTGACAAATGCCAGAGAGTTTAGAGGGTTTGTTCACCAGAGGCTGCAGTCTCTTGCGACAGCTAACTACAGCTCTAATCTTCATTTGCACTCTCCCAGTCCTGTAACAGATTGCATTTCTCTCACCCTTTCTCTCTCTCTGTGTTATTAATTCTTCACCTTTAAAAAGATTAATACCTTTCAAGAAATGGACTTGTGTGCTGATTCAACTATTCTGAGTGCTAATATATGGAGCCCACAGCACTGAGAGCAGCAGTTTGATATCCACCACCTGATGGACCTTGATGTACAGCCACTGTTATCTCAAGTTTTCATGGTTTGTGAGGCTTAACACTTACCGTACTTGTGTACAAAGGTGCTGCTAGTGGGAATGAAGCAATTGCTTGAGGAGTTAAGAGAACTACAGGATAGTTTTAGATTATTCCTACCTGCTAGTTGTACATTTCCATTTTGAAGGGCTGACCTCAGTAACTGGATTTCTTGTCAACAAAAAATCTTTCAGTGACCTACCTTGGGATCAACACAAATATAAGGTGTGATAAAAGGGAATGGCCAAGGTAAGTGGCAGAACTAGCAGGAATCACTTAAATTTGGCCTGTACCAGAACAGATGATGATGTTGACTTCACAAGGTATCAGCTCTTTCTCATTACATTATGCTATTGCTGATATAGAAGTATTTCAAGTTGTCTGCCACTGATGTCTTACAAGTATGAATTTGATTAAATCCTCATCTTTAAAAGCTGGCATTCAAATATCCTTTAGCAATCTAGCAGTCATGAAAGTAATAATTCTCATTATCACTGATACCTAAATTTGTATGAAATAATGTTTTTGTTAACAAACAACTTAGTGCTGTTATACTCATTTTCATGCCTTGACTGCTCTTATGTTCTTCAGACATTTTATTTTATCATTATTTAATAATTCTAGAAGCTTAAAAGCTTATGCAACTAAAATTTTAAATGAGCAGCTGGAATTTCAGGAAACAGCTTACTAGCACAGGGTAGTTCCAGGATTATTTTAAATTAATATAAAGAGAGCCCAAACTAATGCAACTTCTGAGCAACTTCTCTTCTTTGGCATGTTCCATCTTTTCATCATCCTGGACTGTCTTACACATGCATCTTTCTCTCATTTTAGCCTAACTGTCCTTCACACATCAGTTCTGAGGCCTTGTCTGAATTAGGACAGATGATTTTCAACTCCATCCCACCAGATGTGAACAGATGTATTTTAGCTAGCTGACCTTAATAAGATGTGTATTTCTATACCACCCAGTTCTACACTATGTGAGCTTATTTGAGCTTTAAACGAGCTTCTGCGAGCATGTTGGACTCACTGAGTGCTGGACAGTCATGGGTTGTATATTTCTGGTACTGAACTGCCTCAGATATCCCAACAAACATTGCATTCTGAAGTACAAATATACTACATACTTCAGATTGCATCAGACTTACTTTAAACATGAATTAGCTGGTGGATGTGGTGCCTAAACTGCTCTTTAACTGTCTTTCTGAAATATATATTTAAATCCTAAGCTGTGTATGACTGAATTTGATTTAGCACTTGGTCTTAAACCACAGTTCAGTTTTAAAGTGAGCCAGTAATTGGGTTTTCCTCACAGTGACAGAGGATCTCAGAATTAAGTTTCTCTGACAAATATTGTGGGCATTATATTTTTATAGCATGAAGCCTTACCCTGTTGTCACTGAAGTCAAGGGTATCCATTGATTTTACTGAAGAGTGGAAGCAGCCCCACAGCCAACAGGGCTTTAAGACACAGTTTAGCAGGAATAATTCCTTGGGCAGGTGGCATTGTCCAAAATACTCTTGGCAAAAGGAGCTGATTTAGAAAGCAGCTCAACACTTTTTCTTGGTGATGCAGTATGACATACTTGATAAATGGGTGTGCTATAAGATGAAGTTTGTATGACCCAGAGTTTAAATTAGCTTTAGACCTTTGAAATAAACCAATATTGATACATCTCGAGAGAGAAAAAATTGCCATATTACTGGTTGGCATTTTTGTGAATATATCAGTGCATACATATATGCCCATATAGTGTGTGTAATCACACACATGTACATGCTATACTTCTAGTCTGTTGGGAAGATATCATCTTAGGGTCAGTAGAGGGGGTACTTACCTCTACAAGGCACTTGTCCATGCCTGTACTTTCAGTCTTCTAAGTATCTCTTGAAAGTTCTTGTCTTCAACCCTCTGCCTTACCATGCTGCCTGTGTGGCAAGGATTTCAAAAGAAATTACTGTGTGATGGTAGGAACTGTGTTCTGCTCTATGTGAGTCCTTGTATGGAAACACAGGAGAAAGTTTATCTGAGGCAGTCAGATCTGTTTTATGGGATATGCTCTCTGCTTTTGCTTGGCATACCTCTGAAACCAGCAGGCACAAAGGGCTCTTGGTAATGTCTTCCTGTGGTTGTGAAGGAGCCTGAGCAGGAGTGCTGGCAATGAGGATGCCTGGGCATCACCACCCCTCCATGTGCTATGGCTGAGCATGTTTAACGGTACCTAGCAGCCTTTCTTCCATCGGGTAAACTGAAATTGTTTTTTAAAACCCCAAAATTCTCTTTCCTGGGTTCTTTGGGGTTTTTCTGTTTCCTGTAACAAATGTTGCTTACTTGATTTGTCATTTCTTACTTGCTTTATTTTGGGATTTTTATGTAATAACATAAATACAGTGTTTCAAAGGGAAGTGTTTGATTGATAAAGAAAAAATATATTTTTTCTTACTTATTCTCAAGATTGTGTAAAAGATGTATCGTTTAAAAAGAACCTGGAATTCTGAGTGACACTTCCTGATTGAAGGTGATCTGTTACAGCAGAACAGGCAGGCACTGTGGAAATCCTCGTCACATGATGCTAAAATTTTACACAACTTCAAAAATGATAGGGGACAACCAGAGTCAAGGGGGAATCCATCGGGGTTATTGTATACAAGCCTAGTGCTGGTATCTCTGCTGGGAAAGTGTTCTGGAGAAATATCACTACGTGCTTACTTCTATTTGTGTGTTTGTCAGTGTCTGCTGGACATCGTCAGAGTCAGGATACTTCACTAGATGGATCTTTTATCTGACATGGTTCCATTCTTAAATACCACAAAAAGGAAAAAGCCTGGAGAAATAACCTGATTTTACTGAAATATTAAATGACTTCTTGATTCTTGTCCTCAATGTCAGAATGATGGCAGGATAGACTCCCCTATCTGCTAGACTATGTCTGTCCACAGGGTTCTTGGAAAATCTGAATGATGATTGTATTAGAAATGTGGCTTCTGGAATTGATAAATTGTATTTAGGCCCTAAGAAAGATGGTGTTGCTGGTATGGATAGATATATCACTTTATTTCAATAGCAACCATAAGCCAGAGAGCTATTAGAGCTCTGTTGTTAGACAATACATAGCATTTTCTGTTAAAACTAAGCAGAAGGTAGGCAGTGTTGTCATCTAACACCAGGGCCATTTGTTCACATCTAAGGAACTGCTGTTTTAACTTCATCCCATTCTTTTCCAGGCATGACGTATTGGTGAAATTCTAAGGAGACACCCACTGTAACACCTGGGAGGGGAAGAAGAAACAAGGGTTATTCCTCTACTGCTCAGAGAGAGTCCTAAATGCAGTTGTACAACAGTGGTAACAGACCAAAACAGCATCCTGTGAGGTAGGTGCACCTCTCAATTAGACAGAATGGTCCAAAGAAGATGTGGGTCACTGTCCACTTACCTAAGACTGACAATACCTCCTGTGACCTTCAGCTATAGATTCTTCTTACGTTTGTAGGCCCAGGGAAGGACAGATGCTGGAGAGACAGGGAACTAGCAAATATCTGTAATCTGAGCTGTAAAGAAGAGAGGGAGAAGGACTTGCTGCTGGGAAAGGCTGAAATAACCAAAATATACCACTAAACAACACTTAAAGGCCACAGCAGAAGGAAACCCTTTTCTTCCCATTTTAGCAATTCCCAAGTGTTTAGTAGTAGTTCATTCACTTCATGATAAAAATCAGGAGATTTGAGGTAACACATTTTACAAGGCTTGTTAAAACTTGACAAAAAAAAAAAGTTGGCCTCTAGCACAGCATGTTGCCTGCTGAAAGAAACAAGCATGAGAGGAAGATGGGAAATAGAGCTCCTTGGAGAGGAGAATCTCAAGGGTTTTGCAGATACCAAGTCTCAGTTGAGAAGGACCATGGAGAGGCAAAAAGAGAGATTATGTGATAGCTACGAACCAGGTGTTCTAGGAGGATGAAAGCCTGAGGGACATGCTGATGCCTGCAAGGGCTGGCTAGAGGACACAGTCAGTCAACATTGCTGATAGTAGATGTCTGCTGAGATTAAAAGTATGGAGAAAATCAGATAAAAAGCATATTTAAAATCTGCTATGTAACTGTTACCATATTTTAATGACTTTTTTTTAACCACAGGCAGACTTTATACTGAGCTGGTTCTTACTGGTTTTTGTCATTTTTTTGCATGATTGTTAGAAGTTTGCATTGACACCCTCTAAATTGTAGCTGGATTATGGATAAACAAAATGCTTCTGTTTCTAAGCCTGCTAAACCCTTTAACTTCATAAATATTAGCATTCATCTTTCTGCTGCTCCTTTTGCTCCCACTAGTCTGTGTTTGCATATGTGTAACCACTACACACTCACCAAAATATGCTACCTCAAAAAGTGACTCAGCCCAATAATTGTGCCCTGAGGCATATAGCTGAACATTCACCTCAGAAAAATGAACAATTCTAGTAAGTGAGCTCGTGTGTATCATATACAATCAATCCTCTTCAGAAGACTTAATGCACTTAGAGCAAAATATTATCCTGCCTTGTTGAAGCTCAGTGTACGTTTTTAAAAGTATCTGAGTAACAGCTTTGAGAGGTCTTTTAATATATTCATTGGAAAAAATGGAAATTTTTTGGGGGGAAAGTAGTTTTATTTCCATATATGCAAATAAAAACAAATGTGAAGATTTGAATTTTTAAAAAACCTACAAATTATTCAATCCATTCCAGTCATACTTATGTAGAGTATGTGAGTGATGTATGATATATATGAGAAACTTAGCTGTAAGAATGGTTGTAGTTTTTCGTAAGAAGACTTCTTTGGAGTGCTCATTTGAGACTGAAGACAAACCTCTGGGTTAAGAAACGCATTAAGTGTCTAGTAGGTAGTTCTTTAGAAATTCTGTCCATTCAGAATACATAGTATATAGCATAATGCTCAAGCTTGGCTTATGGCTCCATACAATTTACAAAACAAATAAAGTTTGACCATAAGTGTTATCATACTTCTATAGTTCTGTTTTTGTAGGAACATTAATTTGCCAATCTGTTCTATACATGCATCTATACACATAGGTGTAATTCACTTATATAGGAAATCAACTCTGTGTGCAAGTTTCTTACAAGGTGTTTTTATTCAATAGGTATCAAAGGTTTTTATGAAGGAAGTTAAGTATGATCACTGTCTCTACTTTGCAGGTGGAGAACTGAAATTAAGGAGGGCTTTGTAGATTTGCTGAAGACCTAAAAGTAGTTCTCAACACCAAGTGGTGGTTTTCTGAAAAGCTTTTGACAGTATATGACAAACAATATCCGCTGAACATTTGTTCTCTGGTCTCTCCAAAACTTTGTTAAAAGTGTGCTATTACCCCAGAAAATGCCTATCTACACAGGAGCAGATCTGTAAAGTGTTTGCTGGATTGATGTTAGTTTGTTGAAGTTCAGTTAGAAGTTTTGTAACTGAAGTTAGGGGTGGAAGGCAAACTCCTGTTTTTCACGTGAAGATGTTTACGTCAATCCACAGCAGAGGAGAGGCAACTGGCAATGATAAAATAATAAAATACAGAAATATTTTTAGATTCTGGACTTACTGTAAGTCTTACGCAAAATGAAAACCCTGCACTGTAGTTTGCTTACTTGCTGAACAATATGTATGTTGTCAAATATACACATAGATCAGAAGTGTATATAAGTATGCATATAGATACAAGTGTGTGTATAAAATATATATATGTCTCCATGCACATACTTTATATTTTATGATCCATCCTTTGCTTTCTCTCTTTGTAAGAAATCAAAATCCACATTTTCCTGTTCTTTTCTTGGGCTTCAGTTTTAAAGCAGCCTTCATGGCCATGGGTTCTGCTTTTACAGAATTTTCTATAGTGCCAACTGCAGTTAAGTGTTTATTTGAAAAGCTTAATTGAGACTAGCAAAAAAATCCTTAATACTTTTCAGAAATAATTTTTACTATCACTTTTTATTATTTAAGTGTAATGAGTATGGAACTGTTGAACCTGCAGCACTTGTGGTGATAAAGTTAAAAAACTGCAGATTTTGTCTGCCCTTCAGAGCAGTCGCAGTTTGTTCTGATGAGATCCCATCCAGGAGTTATGAATCAGTTTAGTTTTGTTTGTGAGTAGCCAGTAGTTTTCACACAGATGTGTATAGATGATGGGCTGGACTACTAAACTAGGTCTCAAGGCAGCATCTGCAAGATATGTGGAAATGACTGCTCTAAGTTGCCTTTTCTTTCCTGTCTTGAAGTTGATCTACATCTGTTTGAATCATTACTTATTAAGCTAAGATCAGCAGGTCTTCACAGAAAATGTTCTGCCAGCCAGTGATTTCTGGAATACAACCCTTGCCCTGATTCACAGCCCTGAAGAATGTAAGAGAGGTCGGTTTGGAGGTAGTAAAACCTTCAAACTCTTGGCTGTGATGAGGAAATTTCCCTTTCCCACTGTGGCAGTTTTCTTGCTACTCTGTGTTGTTCAAGCCAGCTGAAAAGCAGCGTGGAATATTGTATATTAGAGTACATTATGCTCTTGAGAAAGTTATCTTCTAGCTGAGATCCAAAACAAAGGGACATTCTAAAATCCAGTAATGAAATTGTGTACCAGGTTTATGTGCACAAATCTTCATAACAAACAGCAAATGGGGAAATTAGTCATAAAAATCCAATTTACTAGTAACGGAGTTTGTGTCTGTAAACTCCTGAGCACCACTTTGAAAATGGCCACTATAATAAAAAGGGAGTAATCAGATTGGATGGAAGCATTGGTAATCAGTTTTTCTAGTAAGCTTTGGTAAGTAATGTTTGTGCTCATGTTCAGTGTATAATAGGGCACTGTACTGGTACAGTCTGGTTTCTAGCAAACAGTTACACTCAGTTGGGTCTGGTTCCTCTGTGTCTTCATTCCAAAAAAAAATGTAAAAAGCAGAACAAGAGCATTACAGTGAAGCAAAGCATGAGGACATTACAAAATTCTGGCAGGTCATCATTAGTAACTGATTGCAATTATAGCCTTTTTTTTTTTTTTTTTGCTTAATTCCTTGTAACCTTCTGGCTAACTTGCTATCTTTTCATGAGCTCCATGGGTGAATAATGTGTGATAGGCAGGCTGGGCACAGGTAAACAGAAAAGACAGGGTGTTCCCCATGGATCAGTGTTGTCTGTGGAAATGTTTATTTTACTTAATGTTACTTATTTTAGTATCAAGGATTTGTTAATGTGCTTCTGAGGATAATCAGTTTGGGCAGAAGTTAGTGGGGGAAAAAAAAAGTAGATTTTAAATGTCAAGTTATATTTATAGAAATTGCAGCTTAGATTACATGTAATTGACAGTGTCCTTTAGATTGACAAGTGAGATAGGATCATCTTATTTTCAATAATCTTTTATGTTTAAGGCATTTCTTTAATGGTTTGGATTGCAGTTTAAAAATAGAAAGCCTGTGCATGTGCTGCTGCTTGCTAGGGTACTGCAAACTTGATTTCTGAGGTTGCTGACAGCTTCTGAAAGATTTAGGAACTGTCAGCAGGAAACATTCCCATAGAATCTGTACTGTGAACTTATTCTGGAAAAACAACATCATTTAGCAGGTAATATATCTGCAATAAAAATACAGTTATGCAATAATGGCTCATTAATATGGTAAATCATAACATGGTCTTTTCTATTCAATTTAAAAAGGAACTTGTGGAGAGAAATAAGTTCCTACTCAGCTAGTTGGTGAACTTGGTTATTTTTGTATATTGTTGTTTTTTAAACTTTCAAATATTTGATTTGTATGGGAGATAACATTTAGTCATGACATTTTATTTCTGCATAAACATATTTCCATTTGGGTTTAGATTAGTACAAGAAGAGTTTTTTCCTTTTTTTCTTTCTTCTTTTTTCCCCCCTTTTTGAATGTGCTAGGAACTGCTGGAGTACTTTATTTGGTATGTAACTGCTAATTTATCCTTTATGTCTTTACGATCTTGTCAGTGCCTCATGTCTTCCGTAGTTTTTCTAATCTAAAATAATCCCAGTGAAATCCTTTGATTGTCTGTTTGGACCTGATCCACTTCTAAAGCAGGAATGTAATGGGCTTTATGGCACTTACTTGGAAGTAATTTATCCAAGAGAGTGAATATAGATACTTCTTTTAATAAGAATATGCTTTATGGTAAGCGGGGACGGCTATTTAGTTAGCCAAAGGGAAAGTAGTTCATGATACAATCTGTTCCAATCATCTTGGACATTAAATGAAAAGTCAGACAAGGTTATTTATGTACATGCACTTTATTTGCAGTTGTTTTGTGTAACCTCTTGGTAGAACTTTACATCATTATCTGGAGAAAAAAAAAAAAAAGTGGATGTGTATTTCTTAAAAAAAAAAAAGTAAACAGGAATTTCGCTTTTTGCTGTCAGTGCTTCAAGTGCATATATATTAAAGCAGTTGACAGTGGCAGCAGTGCTCAGTTTATCCTGGATAATACACTCTTTCGACATTTGGTGGTTTACATCTTTCTGGTGTGAAGGCTGATATAGGATGCTATAAAAGCATTACACTCTTCTTCTTTCTAATGTGGATTTTTTCTATTGCCTTGAGCTGCCTATTGCATGGATAAATAAGATGTATTTCTGAAGCATAAGGATTTCCATGCAGTGCTGTAGAAGCTGTTAGGATTTTAGGAGGGATTAGAGCAGCATTTGAAAACTAAATGGGGACATGCTTCCTTCAGTTCTTCTGATTGTATTGAGTACCGAACATTTACATGATTCGTTGTGTTATAATTTGTAGTTATAAACATACAAACAGCAAAGCAGAGAAGGAACAGTGTGCAGGCTTTAATGCATTCTGTTATTTATTAGTATGAAATACTTAGTTGACAAAATGTACTAACTACAATGCTTCTTTTTCCTGCAAAATTGTCCTTTTTTAAGAGACTAATCCAAAACCTATTCTATTTGATTCCTATGGACTCCAGTGGTCTTTGGATCATACCTCAAGGAAGGAAGGAAGTCTCATTTATCCAAACAAGGTTGGAGCTGTTGCAAACGCAGGACGCCATTGAAAGGTCTCTCTGAGTGGGCTCAAGGTGCTTGCCTTAACACTATCATTGGCTATAACAGATATTTTCAGCTGGTAATTTCTCTTCCCTGACCACCATTTTGTTCACAGAAAATCTTCCAAGGTCTTTTCACTCAAGCAGATCACCAGGTTGTCCTGAATAACTGATTTCATATGCAATTTGTCAGTTCACAGGAGCCTATCCAGCATTTTGGGTAGTAAAGTCTTCATTGTGCTGAACAGCCACAGCATTTTCTCAGCGTTATGATAACAGACACAGATATCAAACATATTCATTCAAGAGGAATGCCTGTGGCAATAGGAGTGAAGTCATAGGGCTAAATTTTAGTGCAAAGAAAAATATCAAAATTAAGGAAGGGCTTTTCTTACGGCTCCAGTTTCCAACTTCATTTACAGTAAGTTGGAAGAGTTTTTGATATAAGACAGCGGCTAATGTGTGCTGATAGTTTCCCTTCTCTTCACAAATATGTATCACCAGCTGGTTTATGTGACCCTGCTTGTTCCCATGAAGTCAATGGTGAAACTGGGATATTAAGCAAATATGGCTCATGTACAAACACAAGTCATGACATAGCCTGGAAGCTACTTAAAGCCAACAGACTCACAGATTCCTCCTTGCCACTGCAAGAAGTCAGAGATGAGCAACTATTGGAAGTTGTATGGGTATCTCGAACAGATCACTTTATTCAGCCACATGGTAAAGGGGGAGAGATGTTTTATTTGTGTCACGTTATAATTAATTTCCATATTAGATCCATTTAGCAACTCAGTTCTGGCAAATCACCAGTAGGTTACTCACCAGTATCAGAGACCTGTTGCTGTGTCCAGTCCTAGCATGATACCAAATGTTAATAGACACCTCAAGCTCTGTTCAAAATTACAGTTAAAATGAAAGCAAAAAATTAAAACAGCTATTTACTATATATACAAATAGTAACTGCTCCAAAACCCAGAGGAAAACCTGTCTGAACTTCCTAGACCTGATTGTCTAAGGCCCATTTTCTGGAAGGTGCTAATTGCCTCCTAAGGGATGCCAAATGCTCTCAAATCCCATTGAATTCAATGAACTCCAATTGATGTATTTCAGTGAATTCCTGATGAAGTCAGCCCTCTGAGCACTACAGACTCAAGGGCTCTCAGCAGTATTCAGGATCATGTCGTACATGGACAAACAAAACAATGTTAGTACAGTGTCCTGGATGACAACCGGGGAGGTTAATAAATCAAGAACATCAATTAGTAATTGTGTAGCTGCACTGCTCATTTATGCCTTCATTCTTTGGAGACAGATGCATCTTTAACTTCATGCACTGTGCCTAGTTCAACTGATTTAGATATAGGGAACTATTCAGTGTGTACAACTGAATATGCACCTAATTCCTTGCAAGGCTAATGCCTGAGGGGTTTAATCCCAGCAGATTTAAGAGCAAGGATGGGACAGTTGACAAGCTGTCTGCCATTCTCCCATCAGCTAGACAGCTGAGCTTCCTCAGGTGCTGCTCCTCCACCACCACTGTTAACAGCTTGGAGCCCATTTTGTGGGCTCTGACTGTTCAGGTGCTGCTGCAAAGGCAGCTCAGCTGTGTGTGCAGGGGTTAGAGCACATAGACATGCATGTGATAATGTCGTCAGTGGTACCCCAGGGTTAAAAGTGCCCTCCCTTCTCAGAGCTCTGAGGTGGAACGATGTTTCCAGGGTAGATATGGACCCATAAACAATTACAGAAAACACTTTCTAGCACCTCTCTGGAGCTTTTGGGACTTAAACCACTTATCCCATATTGGCAAATACAGCTTTTCAACCTCCCTCTGAAGTTGATTGTTACGTTACATTGGCAGCACTTATCTATTGCTGACATGCAACCACCTCTACAGTGAAATGCAGTAGCCATTTCAAAGTGACATTGTACACTCATACGAAATGACAGGCATATTTAATGACCACAGATCATCAGATCCTCAGATTTAGATATTGCACAAAAGACCTTCAGATCTCCTAACACCTGGATTCAATACTGAATCAGAAGGAAGAACATTATCTATGGCATCACTAAGCTGTTCCTGCAGTGGTAAGCTTGCTTGGAGGTCTCCCTTCCAAATACTAACCAGCCCAACCCGTCTTAGCTTTTAAGATCACAGCACAAGGTGGTATGGCTGCAGGCCATAACTCTAATGAAAACCTGGTACAGGGGGTAGATTGTTCCTGGATCTCATTATAAGCAATTGTTCCACTACTTCTGCTGTTTTTAATTCCTAAACCTAATATTTACCTCTGAGCATTCAAAGTTATTTTGAATTTTATCTTGACAAATCACTAAGGGGTCTATTCTTCTTTCAATGCATGCATTTAACTCTCATTAATGTTCATATGAGTTATGCACAGAGCTCAGCTCCAGCAGGTTTTTCCAGCAGAGCTTGAGTCTCAGCCCTTATATGGTGTTTCAAAGTTTCTTATGCTTCTGAACAAACATAAAATTCTTCTGCCCGAGTGGAGCAGAACAGTGCTTCCTCCCACCCTCCACTGTGACCTTCTGGTCTGCTACACAGCTCAGGCCTGCACTGCAGTGGTAAGGAGTCTGCCCCCTTTTCTTTCTCCGTTTCCAGCCATGCTTACGTATGCACGCTGGGAATCCTGAGGGCCTGATTTAGCAAAGAACTCATTCAGGCTCAGCGTTACAGAAGCCTTATGCAAGCTTTTACTTTAGGGAAACTGTCAGTGTATTTTGTACTAAATCAGGCTTTAAATTATGCCTAACATTCAGTTAACTGGAAAAGAAAACAAGCCTGGACATGTTGCACACCATTTTGACGTTCTGTGAGCTTTCTGGCAGTCTTTCAGTTATACTTCTTGAAGATGCTTTTGCTTTTTTCTTCATATTCTTGACAAAGCGTTATGTATCCTGCACTGAGCCTGTGATATCTAGAAACAAACAAACCCTAAAGGAATTAATTTTTAGACATAGGAACCCAAAGTTTTAAGGGGATGAGTGTTGTTCATACTGTATTAGCTCCTGTAGCAGAAGTTGAGAGACTTAGCATAAAGGTTTTGGAAAATTATGATTTCCTGGGGCTTCTGCATCAACAGTTTGATACAGTGCAGGTTACTTTATCAAGCACTGACTGAAGCAATCGCAAAGAAAATGCTGGAAATAGAAAAGCCTATTTCGAAACTTAAAAATGCCTCTGCAGGGCAAGGTGCATTCTCCTCTCCCTGGTGAAAGGAAAATAAATCTCTTCCTAATAGAGAAGAGCTGTAGAAAACAGACCTTGAAATACCAATGTCTGCATTACAGACATCTCTGGATATTGTCATGAAATAGCCAAATACGTCGCTTCTAACAGTGCAGGTAGAGCTGGCTGGGAAATCAAATTTCCATTCTACCATTGATTTTAATGTTTTCTTTGAGGTTGGAGGAAGGAAGAGGGGAGAATTACCTCCGATTTTTGACAAAAGCCAAAACCACAGGAAACATGGTATATCCAAAATTAACTGTGCTGCAGGGAACGCTGAGCTGACTGATGGTGTCTGACATAATTTTGGTCAGTTTTAGTGCTGTAAGTTGCAGAGAAGAGTCAAAGTGGAGGGAATTCTGTTGGTGCCAAAGCTTCCAGTGCCCCCACTCCATCGTACAACCTTCCTAAGAGCAAGAACCCAAGATTTCTAGACCTCTTGACTCTCAACTTATGGAGCAGTATAGGAGCCAAGCAGCCTGCACAGGTAGCAGAAGTGGGAATCTGAAAGCTTTAGGATTCAGTATGATGACAGATGTCATCCTGCAGGCACCTAAAACCTATAGGCCCTGAAAGCCATTTTCAGGCATGTGGCAAGGGTCCTTGGTCCCAAAAGCTCTGGTTTGACCGAGGTTGGCAAGGCTTCTGGACAGATAAGAATCCAGTTCTGAGAACTTCAGCAGAAGGACATAACAACAGTCTGGGAAACTGGGCTTCCCAGTAGCTCAGCAGACAGGCTGGCAGGAAGCCAGACATGCCACGACCTGCCTGACAGACAGGATTTCATCAGATGTTGGCTGAAATAGAGACTTTGGGGGAAATACATAGATTTTGATGAACCAGCATTTTCAACAAGCAAGTTTCACTGGAGAATTCCCAATGAGCTCTAGTTTCCAGCGATTTGAGATAGTTCATATGTTGTTTGGTTTTAGACCAGCACTTCTTGTAAAATGCAAGCAAATGGCAATTACTAAGTGCAAAAGTATGATGTAATAAAAGTTATCTGTTTTGGGGCGTGGGTTACTGACAGGACAGGAGTTTGAGGAATTTGCCTCCTGACTACTTCCTAGATGGAACAGCCTGGCTAGTCAGACAGTAAAGGGGTGGTGGTGGGGAAGTCAATAGCTGCAGCCTCAAAGGGAGAAGTGCTGTTCGATGTTGTGATTTCTGATTCTTCCTAGAGGACAGAACTAACAACTTAATGATCAGTTATAGGTTCTCAATCAGGACTGCCTCTCTTGCACCCTTAGGAACTAAACATGCTACATAGCCTATGTGTTTCTCTTGTGGAGGTTTCAGTCTGTCATGTGAACAGAACCCACTGTGTTTCTAATGTATCTCCTCATTCTTTTTTAGTTTTGGGACAAAAATGTCTGTGACAGAGCCTGACACTCATTTGTGCCCTAGTTTTACTGGGGTTGCTCCTTGGACTTGTTTTGACCTGGTAGTATTTCAGCAACTCTTCTGTTTCCTCCCTGCTGTCCAGGTTCCTAGCTCAAGGTGCTTTTTGTCCTAAACCCTTGTGCTGGTTCCCTGAAGGCTTCCTCATTTCCTGTGTGTCTCACCAAATTGTGCAGTGATGTAACATGGTCATCATGTTCCTACTGGTTTCAGTAACAGCCTCTTTCTTAACCTCAGACTGACTTTCACTACTGCACGAGAAAGGTGGTGGTGTTGTGTCTGACATTGTATCAGAAACTCCCATCTTTTTCCATGTCCTAGTATCTCATGTTAAACTAATTCACTAATCGAAAACATTGTGCCTTGCAGACAGGCAGTCTGATATAAAAGTCACACATTTACAAGGTTCCATGCTTGAAAAAATTAAATAGAGGAGTAAGAGCTAACAACTGCGTCTGTATAGCAGCCATCATAACATTATTCTTAATATACTATTTATTTTTATTTTTCCGTCCTGTGGATGATTTTTCAGAGATGGTACAGTGAACTGTGCTTTCACCAATGATGAGAGTGGCTTTGATGCTCTCAAATGACAGTTTTACCTTAGGAGGAACAATAGCCAAACCTGTATTTTCACTAATTGGTGGCACCAGTGAGCTCTGCAGTTGTTGCCATATCTTTGTTTTAAAATAGTGAGCTCATTATAGGTGGTAGACTCTGCTTCCATTGGAATGGTTAACAAGCTGCAACCCAGAACATTTCTACATGCCTTTCCACCCCCTCAGAGACTGCCTTAGTCATCTGTGCAGTTATAGCCTGCAAGAAAGACAGATTGTTTGCTGACATGTGAAGGAATTTTACCATTATGTGGTATTGGAATTAACAGATTATTATTATTGGATACCAGGCCTTTATTACTTTGATGCCTTTATTGTGACTACAGTTCTGAAAAAAGCAGATCTGTGAAAGAACTTCTGGCTTAATTCACAAACATAAAACATATTTAAGGGCAGTATGCCCTTAAGTGAGAGATGTGTGTATTAATATAACTTATGCTAAACTTACTTCAGTACCTTGTATTTACTGAAACAACTTGAGGTAAGCAGTGGTTATATTGCTTCATACTGTAAGGAAAACAATTGTCCATTGTATATCTCTTTTAGCGTCAGATAAGTGTTAGGTTGATGGACATGTGCAGTTTAATTCTGCCACTCTGAAATAGGACTGAGCAGCTGTGATTACAGCAATCCTGAGGACGAAGGGACAGCAGCAGAAGGAAGATGTGGTATCAGTAGCATTGTCTTTCAAAACTTACAAGCGTTGGTGGAAGTCATGAGAAAAAGCACCAGATTCACATATGTTATTAGCAACATGCCAGAAATGATGTAGAATTCAGCCCACCCCTCAGTGGAGTACCGGCAGCCCCTCACACCCCAGCCCGGGGCATTAGAGGATCAGCTGAGTCTTTCAGCTAGCTTGTTGGAGGCCCATCACTTTCTGTATCCAGTCTTGCAAAGGCAGCTCTGTGCTTTGCTCTGTGTCTAGTCTGAATCCAGATGACCAGATATCCCTCTAAATAGGGACAACTTTTGGATTTGAAATAAGACACCAGAGCTTCTAATTTCAAGACCATTGTCCTTGGGGCTGGGAGGGGAAGGAGGTCTTGCTTAAATTTTCCCTATTAGGACAGCAGTAGATGACACTGGCAGCTGAAAAAGGTTGTCAGGTGTCAATAACTGTAAAATCCAAATAACAGACTATCCATTACTCTCCTGAAGAGAAGTCTTGAGAGCTAATTTATGGGAATTCTGAAGGATTAACTGGCTAACATCAGTCATGCACTCTGGGTATAAAATCTGCTATGTTCAACAAGTGCCATGAGCAATCATATTGGTACATCTCAAACATGTCTTGGATACCTGGTCAGAGATATAAAAAGCATAATTAGAAACTTCACCTTTCCAAACAGTGTAGTTACTGACACCTGGCTCAAGCAATTAAGAGAAAAATGTACTCTGAACTCTGTTTAGTTATGAAGCTATCACCCATGCTGTTCCCCCTTCTGCATATTCTTTTTTAGCTGAGCATAGCCTACTATGCTTAGGGGCTTTGGGGATTGTTTGATACCCCCTGTGTTTATGGTGATCTAGATATACTACTTCTGCGGGTCTGCAGACATAGTTTTTTTGCTTGAATCAGAATAGGAGGTCTGAAAAGGTGGCCTTCTGAAATATATTCTTTCTATGCCAATGTGTGCCTCAGTGGCAACAGAAAGGATTTGCATTACTTGCTTGATGTTTTCTGTTCCTCACCTTGAAAGAAAAAGGAAGGTAGCATGGTCTGTGTCCTCTGCAATCACAGCCTTTTCTAAACGCTTTGGTATGTTATTGTAACTTGCCTTTTTCCCTCTTAAAAGTCTCTTCTGTACTACATTATAAATACCAATAAAATGTTAGTAGAAAAAAACCCACATAAAATGCATGTTATTTGTTTTAGAAGTCTATGAGATACAGTGAGTGTAGGAGGCTGGAATTTTTTACAAGGGGGAGTATTATTTTCACTTTTTAATTTCACATTGACCAATATTTTTACTTTGGGTAAAATAAAAACATACATTTTCCTGAGCCTTTACCAAGATAAATTTTCTGAACATTAAGCATTCCAGGATATACAGCCAACTCCTCCTGAGAAGCCAACGGATAGATCAGTTTGCTATGGGATATGGTTTTCTCCCTCTCTTGTCAATTCTTGCCTGTAGCAGCAATGCAAAGTATCATGGACAAAGCAAATCAAATCTTTAAAATGGGCTGGTCCCTGCCACCTTCTCATCTCTCCTGTCCCATCATGGTTTGGGTCAAGAATTGTGGCCAAGAGGAGATACTGACCTTTTTCCTCTTCTTATACTGGGGAAAAGGTGAGCAAAGCAAGTGCTTGGGGTGCAGCTGTTGCACATGCCCTGTGGTTGCAGAGGCGACAAGGCACTGTGATAGCATAAGGAATGTCAGAATGGAAAGTCAGCAGATCAGCTTGGTCACCTCTTTCCATTCCTGGCAATGACTCACTGTAACCAAGTTATTAAATGAAGTCATCTGCTACCTTTCCTCCAAGACATATTATTAATACATCTCATAAGCAGCCAGTCACCGCTCATTATTCCCCAGTGTTCTCAGATGCTTCTCTTTTATTTTGCCAGAAGTATCTGAGCCATTCAGAGAGCACTGGGGATGCCTAGTAGGCTGATTGTCTTGTGAAGATGGTGGCTGGTGTGTCTTCTGAGTCCCAGTGCAATCTTTGAACAGTTAATTTATGAATGGGATGTATTCCTGGACATTTAAAAGAAAAAAAATACTTCAATTTGTACCTTGAATTATATATTTAAAAGTTATAAATACATGTATTTTCATTCATATATTACTGTGCACTAGTTGGATGACACTGTAGGGGAAAACTGTATCCCCTCTCTTGGAATTTTGAAGGCATCAGTATTGCTTAGCCCTGCAGTTTTCACATGTAGAGTTGCAAGCAAGAAAAATCCTTTTACCCAAACAGGTTTTCATTACTGTTAACCTACAGTTATACCATATGCATAGTTAGAGCCTTTCACCCAAGTACCTCTCAGTGCATTTAGAAAAACATATTACAGTGAGTCGTTAAGCGTTCCAGCTCTAAGACACATACATCCGTATGCCTCTCTTATAGAAGTTTGCACAGCAAAATTGGTTAAAGGTTAATTTCATCAGTCTGAATAAAGACAAAGGTAGGAGCTGAGCCATCTGATTTTCATTGTAGCCTCTTATGTAACAAGGACGTGTACAAATAATCTGTAAACCTTCCACAGATAATCTTCCACTGGCAGTGTGATGTTCTTGAAGGACTTTTCCAATTCTTCCTTCTTTTACTGGTAGCAATAGACCCCTTTTTTACTAATAGCAATAGACCCAGTTTTCCCCCTTACGGATGACCAGCTTTAATATTTGTTTAAACTTTTACTGGAAAGCTGAATTTTGCTCTACCAACGAAGCAATGATTTAAGCATCTTACTCATTAATCTTGACAAAATTCATTGTAACTCTTTATTACTTGTTCATAAAAAAGAGGACTTTGTAGAATACCGTGTGACCACCATTGCATTTGGTTCATGAAACTTGCTGGTATCATTGAAACTTGTTTGTAGTGTTGAACAGTGCATACCTTGTCTAATTGCAAGCTGCTGTGGAAATGTACTTTGACTGGCTCTTATAACTTTGTTTCATGAACTGTTCAAAGATTGAGTCCCTGCAACCCAACCCCAGTGTGTTGATTAAGATATACCTGTCTTAACCTTCTGTATCCTGTATAGCTAGGCTTTCACACATGTTCTCCCAGGGAGGCATGTTGTAGTCTGGGTTATTCTCTGTAGATTTTAGTCAATAACGTTCCTCACCTTTGCTGTATATTCTAGTGAATAAGTTACAGGTGCTAACATTGAATATATCACTTAGTTTCATAGTTTTTCCATTTTGAGATGAACAGGACAGTTTATATTTTGAGCTACTTTTTCAGGCTCCTTCCAAACTCAAGCAAATCTATCTGCATTTGTTTTACTTGGTTTGTATTATGTTTTTTTTTTTTTTTCTTTGAAATTATACAAACTATAAGCTTATTCATTTTTAAATAAATGTGAGACTTTGGAGTGTGAATGAAAGGCCCAGATGTCCTCTCCACATGGACTGCAGCAGATTTTTGGGTTCTCCTTCACAAAACTTGACATTAGAGCATATGAAATCTTAATAGTAATTTTACAAAAAATATTACTACTTTGCCAACTATTTTTCTGTTATGAATATTGAAAAATATTATTTGGAAATTTACAGTGAAAAACGTGTTTCAAAGTATTGTGGCATTCATTTTTGTATTCTTGTAGTTGAGTCCTAAGGTGACTATCAGTTTTCATACCACATCAAGTCAAGTCTGTAGCACTCTGCAAACACTGAGTTCTTCTGTATGATATAGCTAGGCAAGTCTTCAGTGTGTGTGAAGAGCAGAGTCTTAATGACTGGCTTAAGTATCAGCACCTGCAGCATTTGGAGAAGTGGACTGTTTCTCACGGCCAAAAGAGTACAAAGGAGGGTCTGAATTATAGTCCATGTAACAAAATAACCACCTTCTCCATTATGAACATTGTGAATATATCATTATTTAGTGACAGCAGATAGTTTAACGTTCATCTGCTATTAGTTGGTTACTGATCCTGCAGTGTTGACCTGCCTGCTTGGCAAATTGAAATAAATACAATCAAAACAAAGAAATGGAGCTGTCTGCACTCTGGAAAGTACTTTAGATTTGTCTCTGACAGTGATCCATGGCAGACACTTGAGATAACAAGTGGCTACATTTGTCCTGCATTAGGAAGGTATGGAATGACTTTTCTGCCTTACAGTATTCAATGTCTTGATAATACATAATATTCTGAGACTGATTTAAATTTGGAAGGAAGGATTTTAGTATTCCTTCAACAGTATTTTCAAAACTCAGTTTTGATAAATCTGTTTTTTTTTTTTTTTCCTTTCCTTCTGTAGACGTTGTGCCAGTTTTGTATTTTGAAAAGTCTTTTGTCTCATTTATTTCCAGTGGCTATAAATGGTACAAAATGTTTTGAATTTCCCAACTTTTGACTTGATAGAGGTTTTTTTAGTTCTTGGTCATGACAGAAAAGACATGATTTACCTTCTCTGTGCCATTCATTAGTATGCTTTCAATATGTCCCCCTCTTGTTCATCTGCCTTCTAGGGTAAATAATCTTAGTCTTTTCAGAGCATTCAAACAGACTAATTGTTATTCACTATATCTCATTAATCACCTAACACTTTTTTCCCCCTCTTTTCTGGCAGTTGCAGATTTTGCTGAGGTTTCATTGTGGTTTTTTAGGTCCTGCTCTTGACTTAAAAGGTGCAAATTTTTTACTTTGATGTACATTACTTCACAACTGTCAACAATTAATCTCTTGTCCATTCGCATAGCTTCTTCTGATGTCTCAGCGTATCATCACGGTCTTCCTTTGTCGTAAGTTAAATACTCTTGCTGCCATTTCACTGCTCCTGGACCTCCCAAAGCATTAGTAGACAATTAAATAACTAGAGGTATAGTACAGAACATGAGACCTTCAATAGTTAGCCTTTTGTTACACAGCAAATTGACCTGAATGCTGTAGTCAACTTTCTGCTACACAGATTTTTACCCCTGCAGTGTATGTCTTCCTAACCATTTGGCTTCCTTAGTAGCTTCTCATGAAAAAAGTTATCATAGGCCCTTTCTAACTGGAGTTACCCTGTGTCAAGCAGCTTTCCTTAGCTACTGTGATACTGGCACAGACATGATGAATCACAAGAAATTAAGTGAGGTACAATTTCCTATTACTTGAACCAGTTTACCAAATTCAGATGGTCAGACATATGATGGATGATACAAGGCTCTAATTCCCTGATCATTCTGAGATGTCACTTATGCACTGAAGAGGTGATATTCACTTGGCCTGACTGCTTTGGAACAGTACCTTTCTCAGGTAAGAGCTTGCCTTTTGCCAGCAGCCTAGCTGCTAGGCCTTCTGAACTCTTGGTGTAATGTCATCATCTGTTCCTGATGACTCATTGTTTTTATAATTACCAGTTTGCTCAAGAACCTTTCCCCCTGACACCTCAATTTCCCAAAGTGTATCATCTTTATTAGCAAAGAGGAAGGAGCTTGGGTCCTGGTTCCCACCTACAAATCTCTATTAAATGCCTGGGAACATTAGGCTTTAAAGCATGCCCTGAAGGTCATGATATTTTTGAATGAAACCAGATTTAGGGATATGAAAATACACCACAAATAGCATTACATTTCCCCTCAAATTCTGTAATTGGTCCTTTTTGTCACCTTAGTGAAAGTAGAGCAGTACATCTAGTCTTTTTTTCCTACTCTGTTGTCAATTTTCCAGTTTATATGGTAAATAAATTGGTAACTGGTCCCAAAAAAAAGTTTGTGGATAGGTCCAAGATTTGGTCTCATTTGTCAGTCAAGAGAAAATTAAATTTTTGGTTGAAAAATCACAGTGTTCCCACATAAAATGTTATATTGAAGTAACAGAGAGTTCACCTTCCACTCCATTTTCATCCTACACTCCTCTGAAATTCTTCCTTCTGTGTTTAACTTGCTTCTTATATGTGTGTTGAGTACTTATTTAAGTATTTTTCCACCTATGAAATTCTTTGCAGGAATTTAAAAAAAAATGTGAAAAAACCCCTAGTGAATGGGATTTGAAAAGTGTCAAGCTTCTAGTCCAGAGAGGGCAGTACATGGTACCATTAAGGATAACAAGAAGAAGAATTCTCTTATGGGGACTCTAATAAATGTAGTCGCATGCTGTAATAAAGAGCACATGAAAATGGATGTGGTATAACAAAATTATTCATAAAGAGAAATGCTAAAGGTTGTCATGCTGAGTGGTTACATGTAGTTATATGGAGCACTAACAAGGTTATCACTAGAAGCTGAGTGCTGGGGTGCTCACAGATGTTTTCTAACTAACACAGAGAGTAAACTGTTTTTATCTTGGAGGATACAGACAAGGATGGAGTTGAAGAGGTGCTAAATCTTTCTACTGATTGTTAATAATTCAGAGCCAAATGGCAATAACAGCTCATGTAGGTCAGTGTAACAAACAAAGCAACTTCACTTCAAGATGTTTGATGGAAGGTTTTCAGGCCAAATTCTTTACTGCTGCTGTCTCCTGGATTCTTTTTGATACAACATTATCATATTGAATCCTGTGCTTTATAAATAAACAACTAAATGTGTGCATGCATATGTGTGCATGCACACACAAGTGTTAATGAAATATAGCAAACTGAAATACTCATGGAAAAGGCTTATTGTGGAAGAAAGGAGCTCTTGCTAAGCAGCTACTGTAACGTTAGAAAACCAGAGACTGAAACTCTGCTCACATTCCAGAAGTACAGAATTTCTAGGAAGTGCAGTAATTCAGAGAGTTGGCTAAGCGTTGTTCCAGCAACTCACTGAGCTAAAACATCATTTACCCGCAACATCAATATGATCTGAGTTTTATACTATCATTTAAACAGCAACAGATTTACAGCATAGACTCACGATATGGCTGTAACTAATACTGTAACAAAATCAATAGACAAATGTTTTAGCAAAGGGCAGTCGCTGCTGTTTTCACTGATGTGTGTTTGTGTGCATAGCACAGTCACACCCATGTGTTTTAAATTCAGCTCATAGGAAGGAGTTTTAAGCTCAGGGATTTAAAGCATTCAGACTTCTTCAGACCAAAATCATATCAAGACACGGCTAGGAGTATCGGTGGCCATGTCTAGAGCCAATAAAAATCTGTAGAAGTGTTTTTCTACTGAAATTGGCCTTTGGGGATTTTCCTTTAAGATTACATTTTAATTGAAGTAGTGAGCCGGTTCTGCATGTGGTGGAAGTAAGAAGGCCACTAACATTAGAGTTCCTCGCAGAGCTCTGCAGATTTTGCCAGGTTAGTTAAGACGTTTGTATTGGACTCAGCCTTCAAGCTGTGGAATGATGAAACACTCTGTACTGTTTCATCAGTGCCTCTCATCTTCAGAAGTTGATTTTAGGCAAGCTATTAGTGGTCATGGTGCTCAGCTGGGATAGTAGCTATTTGCTTTCACATTTAAAGTATTTACATCAATCATCATAAGCATTTTGTCACCTCATGACATCCTGGATTTAAAAATACATATATAGAAATAGGAAGAAAGGTGAAAGCTGAAAGGATGGACAGAGTCTCTGTGGCTTGCAGCAGAAAGAGGTCTGTGTAAATATCAAGCATAAAAATTATAACTTGGAGCATTTACCTCCAGAAGTTACAACGTGCTGAATACCTTTGATCCACACAGCTCAATCATTAAAGTTACTAAATAGGTTTTTCTTCATATATATGCCTTTTACCCTGCATTTATGGGCTTAGAATACCAGCCTAGAAATAAAGACTTACATTGATTTTTATTTTTAAATTAACATAAGCTCTAGTAGTCAAAGCCTATTTCATGAGAGACGGGTTGTCTTTTTCTTTTATTTTTTTCCCCAGATTAGCTGTCCAGAAACAGAGTCAGAAATAGAAATAATTAAGCAAATTTAAGAATTAAAATGTTCTTCCCTCACCTTAACAAAGAATTGCTAAGAACAGTTTTTATATGAAATAGGGGGTAAATTGATTTGATTTGCTTCTCAACGGAGAGTGTTCATGCATGCAGTTTGAGAGGAGCAGGCAATACGAGGAAGGTGATTTAAACTGATGTATTTTAGTCCACCTTTAGGACTAGCTGAAGGCACATGCGTGATCTGTTTCTGTTGTTCAGCTGACAAGCAGTAAGTTAAGAAGTTACAGGACCACAACCACTTTTAAGCATGAGCCTGTATACTATGATATTAATCTGAGGCCCTCTTCTAATTGTCAAAAGTAATAAGTTTGTTCACGTGGTAAAGGTATCACTTATTGGTGTAGGACAAAAGGGTTAATGAATAAGTGGTGCCAAAAACCAAAACCACGTGTTGCATTCGGAAACATTTCCGCAATAGTATGTCATTGTTAGGGTGAGGAAATGTCACGTGCAGCTTCAGACTATTTATACTGCCTAAAATCAATTTTGAAAAATGTAAGCACTGGCCACAGTGGGGCCCTAGCAAGGATTTGAAATAAACCTCCCAGGAGGAGGATGTAATTATTTTCTCTTAATATCTAAAATATCAGGTTTAAAGGGAGAAGGTAAAAGCATTCATTCAACACAAGTGCCTCAGTGTGTTTATTGAATGGAATCACACAGCCTGGAGGCCAGCTCTGTGCTGCCTCACATGCCTGCGTTCCCACTAATTTTGCTGGGATTAGAGGGGGTGTAAATGAGCACAGAATTTAGCCACGGGATTCTAAATCCACTTTGGCTGAGAAACCAAGTGTGGGCATGTGTACACCTACATGCACAGACACACACGGTCCGACTCTCACCCCTGCAGGTGGAGGTTGCTGTGGTATGCTTGTGGGGTGGCGTCCCTATGGCAAGAATGCCAAAAATCTTTTTAATCTTTTTCACCTCACAGAAGTTATAGCCAGCCTTGACAGTGGCATTTTTGTCTCCAAAATATATTGCTATTTTAAAAACTAGCCAAATGCACTTAGTTTAAGAAATCTGTACTGCCCTGGTACTTTTCATTGAATTTGTGAGCTTCCACCTGTCAATCATCTTGATCATGTTTAAATGAGACATCCACATACCACCTTCTTTGAGTAGCAGCTTATGAGCACGGGCAGCTGAACAGGGAGAACCCATAAACCCTTTGCACTGCTGAAAGATAACTGTGTGTCTTTCATTCAGGAAGATACACTCATGGAGACTGCTATTAAGAAGACATTCTTCTTTCCAGTTACAGAGACAGATGCAGAGCTGAACTCTTGGCATTCAGGTGTGAAACCAAAGTGGAAGTCCCAAACAGAGAGGTTCTTCGGCTGCTCTGGAGCTCTGCAAGGGCTGAAGGTAGAAGGTCAGAGTGAGACTTTCCATTTTAAGAGGTATCATAGTGTCTTATCCCATAGTGATAAGTACGTGATCTTGCAAAGTAGTGAAAATTGCTTGAAAATTACTTCTGTTGCTCTTTGCCATCATTAGTAGAGAATTTGCATTCCCCCAGCACTCAGGAGAATCAGCAAGTGTAGGATGTGGCCATCTGTGTGACGTTAGGACCATGTACAAAATGAGAGCCAAGGTCTGAATTCAAATATCAGAGATATCCAGGTGACTGGAATTCAGGCACCATGTTTTACTGTGGACCCATCTCTGATTTTTACTCAGATATAGTAGAGGTAGAACAAAACAAGCCAGGTCTGCCCAAGAGAGGAGATTTAAAAGCAAAGATGTGAGATCTACAGGAAGGATTGCTGCTATCTCTGGGCCATATTGTGTCATTGATTTTTAGGCTGATCTCTTAACTGATTCCAATTGGGACTTAGACTTAAAAATTGATGATACAGTTTGGCCCTGTGTGATGAAGAGTAACGGCTCAGGATTGCTCACAGATCCAGTGATGTAAATCCTGAGTCACACCACTCAGCTGGAGTTAGGTCACTGGAGCTGGAAGAACTCAGAGCCCGTTACTGTGGGGTAAGGGAGAGTGTGGACCCACAGCACATCACCTGCTTCAGAGGGTCAGCCCATCTGCACCCTCTTGCCCCTCAGCTAATCAGATAATTCAAGGCAGTTTACCTCTCTATGAAAGAAAGATAAACAACCTTGAAGTAACCAGACGATAAAAGCACGCACACAGGCAATTACCGGAGAGCAGCTGATGCACTGTTAAGTTCACACCCTGGGTTACCCTATGGTAACTTGTTTGTAGGCTGATTCTCTCTGAACGCAGTACTGGAGAGCAGACTGCAGCCCTTTACGTCACCCTAATGACCACTACTCAGAAATTTTTTGCAGCCTGTTAAGCTCTTTCAAGAAAAAGGAAGAGGGATGAGCTAAAAAAAAAGTCTTCCTTTTGGGGATATTTTCCTTATGTTTTGAAGTAAGGCCAGCCTGACAGTTCTTACTAGTTAGTATCTAATAGTACTTACATGTAGTCCAGTTGCTACCCTTAAGATTCCAGCTTCTGTCTGCTAGAATTTGTTACAGCTGTCAATAAGCGGTTCACAGTAATAATTACAGTGGTACCTGCTGACACCTCTGTGGTTAATGTTTGTCATTAGTTTTATTATAAATCCACGTTTATTAGGAGTTGTAACTTAGACAGACAACCTGCTCTTTAAGATGAACTTACCCATATAATTATAAACTATTGCTTTTTTTTAAAATCTGGTTATTTTTACATTTACAAAATGCCAAAAAAATAATGCTTAAGAATGGTTTACAATGTAAGAAAGCTTTTTATTATTTTTATTTGATCATTTAAAAATCCCATTGTTTGCCAGATTTCCACTCAGACCAACAATGAAACAAGTTAACACCTCAGATGCTGGGATATAATAAACTACAAAATGGTCTCAAACATATGTTCTTTCCAGAAGCCCGCAAATCTTGACAAATGCATGGAAATAATGCTTGGGAACATATTGTGCTACTGAAGACACTGAAACCCACCAAACAGGGAACTAACTTCTACCTTCAAATATAGCCCTGCAACTTGGTTAACTGCACTCTGATTAATGCTATAGTTTGGCCCAGAAAATTTAGGGCGAAGGCTGAACCTATTGGTTAACACATAACTGCACTGAGCTATTGCATGAGTCTCAACCCTCTTTTTTGTCTTACAAATCATTGGCCCTGAAATACCTATTAAAGGCATAAATGGGTAATTTATAGATGAAGGGCCAAATTCACCAGTGCTGGGTCTGGAAGATATAAATAACACTTTCTTGTTTCAGCATGGCTCGTTGCACTCTGCCTTCCTTTGGTGTTTTCTGATGATGGAAGGAGATTAATTTAATTTGTGGTTGGGATTTCATATGAGCCTTGCTGTTAGCGGCTGCTGAATCAGTGCATTCCTCTATTGCTCTGGCCATTTGCTGCTTGGCTGTATAGCACACGTTTTGGGCAGCTGTGGTACTTTCATTCCCCTGCTGCCACCACTGAACAGGGCACTGGGCTTTGGCATAGATTGGTAGAAGCTGACATAATTTTGGTTTGAATTTGTTCTGGAACCTTAGCTTAAATTTGTTCCCTCTGATCAGTACCACTGAGTGACTGACTGCCAGTCTGCATCTTCTAATCAAAACATCATAACGTTGCTTTAACACGTATATTTGTTTGGATTAATAATAAAGCACCAATTGTTGATCAGGAAAAAAAGTTTGCTCTAGGAACCAAAACTATGTTTTGATTGGGATGTATTGGAATATTTATGGAAAAATTCCTTTGACCAGAAAAAATACAATAAACTCCATGCTACATTAAACCTTAAAAAAACGGACCTGCTTTATGCTGCGTCCAAAAAGCAGATCATAATCCAACAGTATCTGGTCAGTGCTGATGGATAAACGGGCGCTGTACTTAAAACACAGGGGAGCCTTGAGGCAGGAAATTATATTCATTTATAGGTGCTGGTGCTTCATTAGGAAATCATAGCTGTGAACCAAGATTTTACTAGTTCTTGTAATGTAAAAATCTGATTACTTTGATTCTGTTCATTGGCAAACTTTTCAACTAGAGGCTTTAGCAATAAATTTGGACAAAACAGAGACTGTATAATTTCAAAGCCACTCCAGGAAAAAAAATGCATCTCTGCTGGTGTTTTATATTAAAATTTATACCATTTATCATTTCAATAGATTTTCTCTATGATTTGTCCATCATATCATGAGAACAAAATGCTATCTTTTCTCCTTGATATTGCACTTTTTAGAAAAGCAATCCCTTTTCTAGTTTTCTCCTTTGAAGTTGCTCATAGCATGAGAGGTCCAGCATCAAGAGTAATTAGACTAAACCATGCAGAAACCCCAGTGGAAGTCGGCAGGTAAAGATAGCATTAACTACTTAAAAACTAAAAAACAAATCAAAATGTTTTAGGGGAAAAGGAGGGTGAATGAATCCTTTTTGCATATACAAAAGCAAATAGGATCATTTTTTGCATATCATGTGCTCTGATATTCTTAATTAGCAAAAAAAATATTAGCATATTGGGATTAATTTTTCTGGAATATACAAAAACCTATCCTTAGAGGGAGTAAATGTCATAAGATTACTGTAATAATTGCCATGCTGCTGGGATGTTACAGAGCAGCAAGTTACATGCAGTTTCAGTGTATGCACGTACATGTATTTCTGTGGATTTTTTCTCCAAATTAGGAAGAGACTTTATACCAGGATATGGTCCCTACCTTTCTGCAGGGAATTACCTTTTTTGTGTTATGTGTAAACTTTTAATTGACTTCAGAAATCGAATTTATAGAGTAATTTGATGTTGTATGTAGCACATTTTTCTCAACCAGTGGTCTTTCAAAGAACGAGCAAATAACAAACGAATGGGCCCTACTGCTGGTCTGTAAAGAGAAATGCTATATTTCTGTCAGCTCCATGAGGAGATGCCTGTGCTGTGTTTCCAGTTACTTAACTGCATTATAAAAAAGAAGTAATATAAATATCTCCCTAGATTAATTCTGTACCTTAAAAAGTGCTCTATTTTGTCGTGGATGAAAAGGAAGCTGGCCACAGAAGTATGTTTTGCAGTGTAAACTTAGGTATATCACTTAAAAACCTTGAATTAACCCATGAATGTATCCATCATTTTGAGTTACTATATGGGCACAGCTTAACTCACTGAAATTAGGTACTTTCAATTGCACATTAGTAAAATGCCTGAAAATCCTAAATTTCATGTGAATAGCTCAGTTTGGGGCAATCCGTATAAAAAGACTCTGTCCACACTGTGAACTTGAACCTTTTGCTAATATCTGACAGAAGATGCAGAGCTGTATACATTCTGGCCTCCATTTTAGAGGGATACATAAACTAGCAGTAGTATAAATACCTTGTACAGTCTGTCTCCATCACATTCTTTTTAGCCCCAGTGTGTTGGTATTCATTATCCTAGATGAGAACAATAATTATGTTTTAATGGAATTTGCAAAATAATATGCCAGCCAGACTGAGACTATTTATCAGACCACATAGTTATATTTCAGAGTTTTTGTACTTGCAAATAATTCAGAACAATGTTTTTTCTATATTTCTGTATGTGTGGTTTATTTTTTAAATAGAAGAAAAATAAAACAAAGAAAGTGAGAGCTACAAGAATGATTAGACCTCTTGTAATAGGTTTCTTAGTGCTGCTGCTGACCTTCTCAGTCTGTTCTGCTTTGCTTTAGTATAACTGCCCCAGGAGGTGATTATCAGACAGTGGTGACTGTTTTGTCAGGTCTTATTGTTTAATTAGATCACAGTTTATGTCAAAATTCTAAAATTCTTTTGGCACATGCCAAAATTTTCACAGTTTTTAGTTAAGTTGAAATATTTCTCAAACAATAATCAGCAGCTACAAGAGAGTAGACAAATTTATTTAATATTTATAGTGTACACTTAAAAATTTGTGCCTTGGGTTAAATTCATTGAAATGTGACATCTTATTTTCAAGAGTATCCTATGGGTAATCCCTTTAAACTTGTATTGACATTAATATAAGCCTTAAGAAATAGGCCTGCTGAGGCTCACATTATCTATAGGAAAGCGTATTTTTTCTACTGATCTTGCTTCCATTCATCTGAAATGGTATAAGATTGTGTAAACAAACCCTCATCTACAGAATTAGAAAATGATGGTTTTGATATGCCTTTCCTGCCCTTGAAATTACATGCCTGGAGTATGCAATCTGTGTGTACCATGTTCCACTAATGGTAAGATAATTGGTACAAATTTCTAGGCTAGAGGTAAATGCCAAACTGCCGTACCACAAATTTGTTGCTTGGATGATCTACTTGTTTCTGAATGAGGCAACCTACCTATCTTTTTCTTTGCCATATTTAATTAGAACCTATTATAGAAATTAGTGGAAAAAGAGGTATATTACTCATTCCTCAGCATTCTATTCAAGAATAAATCTTTAGTTGTTGTATTCTTATTCATCTCGTGCAGAGCCAAATCATTTAGTGCCTTTGGAAAGATGCAGTGCCCAAACTGAGCCAAGAGAGGTGATGTTCAAAGGATCAAAACATTAAATGACTTCATGCAGGTCCCGTGTTCTAGAAAATGTAGTTGCTTTTTCCAGCTTTCTCATATGGCCTGATAAAGTATATTATCTCTCTCAAGATGTTTGGTGTCTCTCAGCAAAATAAACCCCCAGTCCCAAATCTCCCTCACAATAAGCTATTAATAAGGCTATTCTGTGTCTTGATGCTTCAGTGTATGAGGCAGGAAATCATACAGGCTTTGGGGGTAATTTATTTCTCTAGAGCTATCACCCTTAGTTATCTCGGTATCACTATTTTCCAAGCATCTTTCTGTTGAATATTTATGGTGAATGACCCCACTGCCAGGGATTGCTATGAGCTCTGTAGTATATCAGTGCCCAGGCATTTGATAGAGCAAGGTCTGTGCTACACCTTCAGAGCAAGCGCTCTCGTTGTCCCTCCACATGTAACATAGGACGCTGAATCACTCAGAGACAGATAAATGACAAATGTAGATTCCAGACAACAGCAAATGGTAAAATATGTAAGCAAGGAACTAATTACTGCTGCAGCTGGGACTAAAGCCCATGAGTAGGACAAATATAAAATGATGCTGTCCCAAGCAGGCTGGAGCTGCTCTGATGTGACTCTGAGGAGGGAGAATTGGCTTGAGAGCCTTGATACCGCATATCTTGTCTTCCCTGAATGGAAAATGGCAAAATATAATAACTCTAACACTGGGGAGTGGCCTAAAGATGACTATATGCTAGACTGTGCTTTGGGACTGTTTTTGATGTTTCCAGCAGCCATGAAAGCTGAGAGCCCTCATCATGAAGGCAGCCGCAAAGCAAACAGGGCTGCTACCAGGCACTCGTGAGGGTATGCAGTACAAAGCAGGGAACTAGAAATGTGTGGTAGCCATCTTAATAAGGCATATTCTCAGTCACCACCAAGACCTAAACCTATCTGAGGCCCTAAATTAGAATCAGCCCAGGTGTGAAGTTGGCTCCATTTCACTCCCTGTATTTGGCCAATGCAAGGGGCATGTGAGCAAGCCAAGGTTCAGTTGCTCACTCAATGTGCTCAAGGCCTGTCCACACCACTCATTTGTTGGCAAATTGCTCCAAAATATCTGCCTACCTTGATTAATGCTTTCCTGCTTTATCAGAAATGAGCCTAGCCTCTCCCCGCCATCCTGCACAGGCTTAGTCCTGCCTCCTGTCGCATTTAAGCTTCACCGTGCTGGAGTCATTTTGCAGCCCTCTACAGTCTGGATAGATACTTGTGGGTAAAGAAATTCTATGAGCAATCCCTGTGTGTCTGCATTTGGCATTTTTTCAGTCTTGCCATTTATCATTAGCCTTTCTCTATTACCTGACACCCAGTGGTAGCTTTTCATAACTGCCCCAGTTGCAGGCCTTTCCTCAAGTACATTTCTAAGAGGTGTATCAAGCATTTCATTTTACCAATATGTCTGTGGTCTCTAGTGTATGCTCTTATTGACAAATTCCCTAATTGCCCAGTTTATATACGGTACATAAAAGCTGTCTTAGAAGGTATCCTCAATTTACTCAATTACTATGTTGACTTGTAGAGGCTAGAGAGAAAGCAGAGAGAAGCCTTTCACCCTCATAGCTCTATAGAGAAGATCATAATGTTAATTCTGCATAGTTGGGGATAGGGCCAACTCTCTGAGGATAAGCATGCCCCATGTTTTCCCATGCCTCAAAACATGAGGAAAACCAGATCCACTCTGTATGTGATAGGGTATTTGGAAGAACTATTCAAGAGTGTGAACCATTTCTGCAGGATCTTTGCTATAACACTTAATATTAGTATCTCACCTACAGAGGAAAGGATAATGCTCTTCAACAACACATCTTATGGGAGAAAACTTAGGTCAATTTCGAGCCCAGCTCCTTACTCATAAAGAGTTTTGTTTCACATATGATTAATCCGCCTTTTTTCTCCTTCTAGACTGTTTTGCTGAGCTCATGTTAAGGTTTTCTGTTTCTGCTATTTTATTATTAATATTATATGAGGGATAAATATGTATATTGTGTTGCATGTGTGTAACATAAGGCAACCTCTACTCTGAGTACTGGCAGTCTCATATAGAAACAGCTACTGTAGAATGTGAGGAACCCGACTTTTTTTAGATAAAAACAAATGTGGTTAATAAGGCATCTTGCTCAATTTTTGAAAAACGTAAATTTCCAAATTATTTTGATGGAGTTTTAAAAATTAAATTGATAAAGTTATGCTATGTAACAATATTTATACTCAGAATCAATATGTATAGTAGTATGTTTCAGGGTGAGTTCATAAGGCCTCGACTACTTTGTAGCAGCTACTACAGTACTGCATGGCTGCTACACTGATTTCTCTCCTAAAGAACAGCACTGACAAGCAAATGGATGCTGTTTATGGTATTAAAAGAGCATATTGTATACAGATACTTGTAAACAGAGTACACTATTACATTATTACTTAGTATTCAATTATTAAATACTTCTCAATTAGCATTTATTATTGGAATTTTAGTGCTAAAATGCTGTATTGGATAGGAGCGACGTGCAGTTATGGTTCCCCCATAGTTGTCCATAAGCTCTTTTCAGAGAACTAGCTCACTGCAGCTTCCCCCACCAGCTACTGATTCCCTGAATAACTGTGGATTGATTCTGTTTACCACACAACCTCTAGTTGTCCAGAGCCCTTTCTAGGCACTAATATCACCTTCCCAAAGCATTATTATGATACTCCAGACCTGCTTATGGTATTTTGAGCCTTCCCCAAAAGTTATGTTTTCGAGTTCACTCTTAGCATGGTTTCTGTCGTTGTAATCAGAAGGGGGCTGTGTTTAAGGCTCAGGCGTTAGCATAGTGGCTTGCTGATGTCAACGTGCCCACAGTGCTCATAGTGGAGTGATAGCATGTCACAGCAACATTTTTACTTTGAAGTCTACATGCCTACTTTTATGGACAGCAAATTGCTTTCCGACAGAGTGTAACGGGAGCCGCTGCCTCAGGTAGAAGCAAGCTGCAGCCGAACCTGCACGCAGGGAGGCTCTCCAGAGTCTCCGCATGGGCACCAACTGACCAGTGGTAGGCCAGGGTTCTACTGAGAAAACTGTGTTGAATTTGAACTAGTTTAGCCTGCACGTGGGCTTCCTTGGTTATTTCTAAAATGTGCTGCAATATATGATGTGTATACATATGTCCAGCAAATAAGAGACTATTTAAGGTGACGGTAAGTGGGCAGAAAAGGTGCTGTACCATCTTCCTCTCTAACTTTCAGTCTCATTAGGTTTTATTCTCCTCTGCCTAGACAGTGGATTGGTGATGGAGCCATTGTCTTTGATGTATATAAAGGAAATTCCTATTTACTTTTCAACAATGCTCTTAATATGTTCTTAAAGTTTCTTCCATTTACATAGCCTGTGATGGCTTTCTGTGCTGTCTCTGCGTTCGGTTCTTATCTGTTCCACCTTTTCAGTACTCGCTCTCTTGGCTCTTTGTAACCTGGAAACCTTAGTCATTTCTGTAGCTTTACGTATTATAGGCAATGGATTTGAATTAGGTACCTAGCCCATACAGACCTCATTCTACTGATTAAACATGTTCTAAAGCCTTGACTTTGATGTCACTATTAATCAGCACTTGGCTTTCAGTTAGATTTCTAGTTTTTAAATGTGGGGATCAAAAACAGATATTCAGGCTTATTGAAGGCTATTTGAATGGCTTCAGGCTATTCTTTGAGACTGTGCTGGGATGGAGCCAACGGGCAATCACAACATTTTGTTAGCAAAATGAGAAGCTTTTAATTTTCCTCTAACAGGTTAGGAATTTAGTACAACCTGTTCACATCATCATGAATCACCAGTGCAATATCTAAGATGTTTATGGTTGTTATTACTGTAGGATCTGTACAGCTACTGAGCAAACAAGCCCAGGCTTTTTTATACTGAACGGAGACAGTGAAATGGAAAGTTTGGAGAACCCATTGATAATACTGTCAGTGGGTGACTATTCCAATTGTGAATCCCAGACAGTATTTTAGGGTGGTATTGTAAGTATCTCAAATTCTATGCATAGAAGTAAATCTCTCACTGTATATTCAGACTCTGTCCCTATTAATGCTTGTGCAGAGGGACTGAAAATCAAATTTCCTGTGTCACAAGTAAGAGCTCTGACATCTAAGCTGTAGACATGCTTGCTCTGTTCCTTCTCTTGCTAATCAAGCTTTGCAGAGTGGATTCCATTAGAACAGCACAAGGTGAACAAGGGAGTTTCCTCCCCTGCAGCATAACTTGTGGTGTGGTGGTTACAGGAAAGATGAGTACAAGGTAATACTCAGTATCTCCCGAGGGAGAGTTGGAACAGAACCTGAGTAAGGCTCTATTAGTTATATAGGAGAAATTACTTCCTATAGTGATTGCAAGTGTCTGCTGTGTGGAACTTACTGAGAATCCTGATTGGAAATAGGAGTCTTCATGTATCCTAATACAATGCTAAAGTAGTGGTTATTGTAGTTTTAAATTACATCTTCTGCCCCAGAGCTATCTTGTTTCAGCCAGTTTGGAGCACAGAGAGAGGCTTACATCTCTCCTCACCTTGTTATAATGATATGCCCTTTATCTTTAGTATCTAGAATTTAATATTTTGAGGGAGACTAGATTCTTGCTGTTGGGATAGGAAGTCTTGCCCTGAAAGTGTAAAGACTTTGACATACAAATTATGAAATCACAATTGTTAATTGGAAATTGCAGAAATCTGGAGCAGTTAATCTTGTATTTCTCTTATGGAAGGCTGAGAGAGGTTAGCATGTCAATACTTCATGCTTTTGTCAGAAAGAAAAGCAGGAAGAACAAAACCATAGCTAAAAAAAGATCCCAACATGCAGATATGTGATTGTAGGTCAAAGATAGTTGTTAGCACATCCCAGAGCTTTGGGAGACACTGGGTTATGAGACCCTGTTGGAACCAGCTTTTGAAACATTGGAATCTGTTAAGCTCCGCAGGCCTACTTGCACCATTTGCTACACTGGCGTACCTCACATGCTGGCAAACCAGAAAAAGATGACTGGAGAGGTGGCTTTTTTTTTTTTTTTTTTTTTTTAGCTTACAGTTTCTTTCTACTTAGTTGTTTTTCTTTATTTACTTCTCTCTTCTGACCTCTTGGAATATGAGCTATACTAATTTGGACTTAGAATCTGTGCATCATATTCAGAGGCAATATGGAACTTACACGTTACTAAGTAGTTTGCCTAAGTAAGTAACTAAGTCTCAGTGCATATGTCTAAGTGAGTCTCAAGGGGGTCTAAATTGTTATGATGTGCACAGTGAGGGGTCTGGAAGAAGAGGTAAGCTACCCCAATTTAGACTTCCTCCAGGCTTAATTGGCATTCTTCAATTTACTTAGACTCCCCTCGGTTGTTGGCCCAGCATCTTCTCATAAGTCAATTTCTATTTCACACTCTAGAAATAAAACACAGTAGAAGCACAGGATTTTGAATGTAATCAGACTTATTATCTGGTTTGATCATTATTTTGTAGAGATTTGATTGGTATTTATGATCTGTAATAGAGGTCATTATTTTATTACATGCTTTCTGGGTATGATTAAGTCACTTAAATGAAGGCTTTCTTTCAGTTTAAGTTAGTAAGAAAAATTCATTTCTGATTTCTTGTAAATAAATCTGAATTTCCATAAATCTGCATGCATTGTACTATGAAAGCTTTTTTGTTAGGATATACAGATACAAGTAGATTAATAAAGTATAGAACTTTGTGCAAGCTAAAAATGTTATTTTTATAGAAATATTATTTTTGTGTTTAAATTTTATGCATATTATCTCAAATGACATGATCCCGTTATTCATATGACAGGCTTTGAGGGTGAAAGATGTAGTTCCTTATTGGATATGTAGCCCTTAACACAAAAAGGAAGGCTGTATTACTCAACCAAGTTGAGTGTTTTAAAAATAAATTTAATATTGTTAACATATACTTTGTTAAACTGTATTCAGTGAATGAGATGTGTAATTGTTCAACTGCATTGCATATTTATGAATTAGATTTTATTCACAAGGGCAGTTCCCTCAGATATTTTTCCTCGGGTTTAAGGACCTGTGATGGATTCTAGCAAGCCTTTAAAGCTTCTAAGGAAAACTGAGCTCGGTCACTATTACTCAGACTTGAGTGAGCCTGTAAAAAGTGTCTAGTAGAGATATTTGCCACTCATCTTGTTAAATTGAGGACCTGTAAGGAAAAGAACAAGTGAATGAGTTGGGCAGCTCCTCCAAGGAGGCAAGAGATGCATATGTCTGGAGCGATCACATAAAGCTGAAATGCTGTATAAGAAGCACTGCTGAAACTAAAGCCAAGCAAGAGAATTAGTATGAGCGAGTATAATCCCAAATGGAGAGAGTCTGGATAGTCTGGAAGTTCATCCTACACCTGTGCTATGGCTATTCAAAAGCAGTTTAGCAACAGAAGTATGGAAGTGATGGGACTCTGGACCAAACTATTTCATGGCTGTCTCTATAAGACACTCAAACCCTTCCAACCCTCGTATGGACTGGGGACTCCAAAACAGTCTACTGAATAGCTTTCTCACCCCCACCCCAGCATTTGTCCAGTACATAGAAGAAAGGCTCCTTTGCCCATCAAACCAACGTAACTTTTCCTCTGTACCTATTTACATCAAAATTTTGCACCATTTATATAATTTTTGTTCTCAAATAAAATATTCATTATGGATGCCCATTACATGTGAAGCATGCAGGCCAATTGCACCTGCACTACTGACAATAGAAATGTTCATCTGCACAGCAGGCAAAAATTTCATGAGATTAGGGAATATCGGTTAAATACAAATCACATCTAGAAACAAGCAAACAAAAAAATCCATAACATCCAGCAGAACCTTTTGGAGTGGTGGGCCAGTTTGGCAGTACCAAGCCAAAGTGCACACTGTACCTCAGAAAGAACCATGAAATATCACATGGAGCATGTTCACCGCTGACCCGGCCCCATGCAGTGCTCCTGTGTGCCAGCTCAGGGCTATGTTGAAGGTGCTTCAGCAACATCCTGGCTTTCAAACAGAGCTCAGTCACAGCCCACCTAGTGTTTAGACATCTTTCAGCTTCCCACTCAACAGCAAAAAGACTAATCTCTTGGAGTCTGCAGCTAGCATATGACTTCATGAGCAATGGCAGTGGCATGAAGACTCACCAAAAATTACCAGAAAGGGTGAAAAGCAGAGTAAGGGAAATGATCGTGCTACTTTTTTTTTTTTTTCCTGAAAGCGGTTTTGGCAAGCTCTGTTTCTCACTGGTCTAGCCTCCTGAAAATTTTTTTTATGCTAATCTAAAAATATGGATCACTTTCCCATGGCAGAAATAAAAAGTGTCCCGCTTGGTTATGAACCCTAGGAATGGAGAAAGAGGCAGCAGGAGACCAAGAACAAGAGAGTGGTTTCCAACTGCCACCCGAATACTCTAGGGTAATGTTGTTGTATTTAAACTAGAGAGTTCATGTACCTTTCTTGTGGTACTGTGTCCCACAGGAACCTCACCTTTAGTAGTAAATGTGCTTGCTCTAAATTGTTTTGCAATGGACTGGTAGCAATCAGAGCTCACCAGTTTTCTGAATGGCTGCTATTTGTGTCTGTGACTGAAGACTTGCTGGGAAAGCTAGATGTAATGGTGGGAATTCAGCTATATTACTGTGATATGCAGATAGCTACTGTGTGGTTTGATAGCGAAACCAAGGCAGGAGATGGCCTTATTTTTGCCTAGGTTCAAAATGGTGTCATCTCATTCTAGAAGAAAACTTGTTTGGGGAATCTTGTGATTCTACTGTTAGTTGTAATTTGATTTTCTGACTGAAAGCTGATGAGCTTGGAAATGTACCCTCTTACCCTTTTCCCAATTTTCCTTTGACTGAAGATTGACCCATCATTTCTGTGCAGCTGCCAGAATTGGCACTAGGTTTATATTTAAGTGAGCTTAGCAGACTCCATCGTCTTAGAACACCATCCTAATATAAAGACTCAGAAGCTCAACTACTAATTACATAAATAAACTTTTTCAACAGAAAATGCCTTCTCAATTTTCTGTGGAAGCTGTTCCTGTCTGTCTTTTCTATGTAACATAACATAACTTTCTCTGTACATGGTTTCTGGTCTAAGATTTTGACATCTGTCCTAGTTATGCAGCAAAATAGGTGGCTGAACCAAAGAGACATTTTTCCTGGACCTGCCTCAGAAAACAGCATGCAAGTTGAAATTTAATTTTTAAATTTAACTTCTCCCTCTTGGAACAGATTCACTGAAGTCAAAAGTCTCACTTTTTATAGCCTCGGTAACTGTTTCTGGATTTTCAAAGTCAATTCAACTCTAAGCTGAAGTAATTATAGCACATGCTATAAACCACAAGCACTGTAAACGCAGCATGGACTGCTATATCACCATCTTGAAAGTATATCAATCTCCTTTTACTCTAATTTGTTATACACACTGTTTCTTTGGTTGCTTTTTCTTACCCTCACATTCATTTATTAAAAGAAATGAGAATGGGGCCTGCTTCCAATTCATAAAACGTAGTCCACTTCTGGAACCATGAAACTTAGCATTAAAATGTCTTTAGAATAAAAATTAATAAATTATACATTTTTCTTCATGTTGTCCCTTCTGTTGGAAAGCAGTACACTATTATCTTAAGGCTATTATTAAATTAGACTGTGTCTACTGGTATCAGTGAGAATCCATTGGCTGCACTAATTATTGTAGCTATACTTACTAAATTCAACTTATTTCAGAATGCATTGAACCCATACAGTATGGCTAGCTTTTTTCATACAAGGCATCTCTAAGAAGTAGGCAAGGAAACCTTGGATGTTTTCTCTTTAAGGATTGGCAGATAATGAAAGAACAAACCACTTACAGTGCCTCATACCTGAGCATTTCCTTGATGTTTATAAGATTTATTGAGAAATTATTTTTCATTCTTTTTTTCTCATTTTTGCAAATGTGTGCTCATCCCAGTTTTGCCCAGGCCTGAATATGAAATGCCAGACTACCACAAGAAAGCCTAGGCATCACAATATTTTTCCAGCTGAACCAGCAACTGAAAGTCTCATGAGACAGCTTACAGATTTCCAGCTCAAACTTGTAGAACCATGATGTTTACATAATTTATATAGGGTGGGGCTATATATACGTGGGATGGCTATAATAATAGCCAAATTTTCGAAGTTGCTCAGCACAAGGAGCATTGTGCCTTACAAAATAGTGATAAAATACTTGGTTCCAAATAAGAGGGAGAAGGGGGAAATGACTTTTTATTAACTTTTTGCTTGGTTCAAGCAATTATTTGTTTTACACCATAAGTGTCACTGTGTATCATAATTATTACAGTTTTATTTAGCATTTCTAGGCAGTGGCTGTTCAAGGCTTCAAAACAGCTAGCAATAGTTAGCTTCAAGGAGTACTCAAGTATTCACATCAGAGTGTCTGAGTAACTCTAATATGACACCTTTAGATGTGACGCAGGAATAAAAACCTGGCCCTCACCTTCATAAGGATTGACAGAATTCTGGTTCCACTAGTGTATAAACTGGGTCGCTGACTGAGAAAATGGAGACCTTGGTGGGTGCTCCCAAAATTTCCTCTGCTGTTAAACATTTATAGCTTTTCCTGTGTCCTTTTATTTTCTAATTCAGGCTGTTCTGAAAATGAGGAACAGCTTCATAAAGCTCAGTAGCTTCAAAGAAAAAGGATATCAGTGCTAAAGATCTACACACTGAAATGTCTTTGATGACAGGGAAAAAAGATAATATTGCCAGGGCTACTGTCCATAAGGAGATAGGTGCAATAAGCATGCTGTTTGCACTTTGATCTTGAATGAAAGGTCATTAAAAAAACTCTCACCGACTGTGGATCACACACTCCAGGAGCAACAACATATATTCCAGTCTTAAAATACTGCAAGATGGAACAAACTTAAGGGCTGCCACATATGATAGGATGCTTCAGGAAACTTTAAAAGATATGGGTCCTGGAAACCCAAAAGAAAACAATCAGTGAGCTTACAAGAAACATTTTTTAGAGAAAAATATACCATTGTTTTCGAAAATACTTGCTGACTACAAAACAATGTAATTTCTTGTTACTAATAGATGAAGTTACCTGTAAGAACCTATTCCTTCCCATACTAAAATGTAACAGTGAAAGTGGCATTTCTGTGACTGATTTCCCTACCACAGCACCAGTCTATTTTAAAAAGAGGCAAAGAGCACTTTATGAGGAAATGAGAGAGGGCCCAAAATGCCTTTTAATTTATTTTTATAATAAATATCATTAAACAGAATTTTGAAGCCATATATTGTTACTTTGTATGTAATGCTCATAATGTAAAAAGAAACCATTTCATGAAAAGTTTGAAATACGCAGTTGCTAACAATGAAGTCACTATTTTATTGAAACCTGATAAACTTTCCTGGATAATTTGGGAATTTTTAACAACATTTTTCAAGGCTGAAAAGAAAGAAAGAGAACCTTAAATTTGGCAGAAATGAAAGATTATTTCTGTGGCAGCTTCATTTGGACATGGGAAACCTGTTTCAAACCATTCCTGGCTCCACCTCTCACAAACTATTTATTATGTACTATAAATTACATATAACATGTAACATAAAAATTAAATAGAATTGTTCTGGAACCATAGATACAGATTGAGAGTTAATTAAATGAATGCGTGGGGAAAAATCTGTGTGAGATACAGGACTAGGGGTTCCCTGCTGTACCTATTTAATGAAGTCTCATCCATCTGATGGCTCCTGGACCCACTCTTCAACACTTCCACAAAAATGTCACATTCTTTATGGGGGAAAAGTGTGGAATGTGCCTTACCCACATCAAGTACACCATTTTACAATTCCAATCCAATTAATTAAGCCTCTATTCTTCATGCATGAGTGGCTGTCTCTCAGTTACACACCCAAGGCAAAGCTCCAAGGGGGCCAGCCAGCCAAAAAAAGACGGTACATTCCCAGCTTTCATTTACTTAAATACATATTTTTGGTGGAAACAAAATGTTTAATATTACTTCAGATAAACGTGTGTGTATTTCTCCAGGGCCAGAGCATCAATAACTTATGTCTCAGGAAAATGAGCTTTTATTATTTTTATTTTTAATGCAGAGTCATAATTAAAGCAGGGAGGAGAGGACAGCCTCCTCTGTGAATGAGAAAATTAGACTCAGTGTAGTGAGATGGGAGGGTAGAAGGAGACTTCTGATGCGTGATTAAATGAGGAGGCAGTACGGTGAGGGCAGATGAGACACAGCACAGTGGGAGTATGGAAAGCACGGTGAAAGAAATAAACAGAAGACAAGATGTTAAAGTACCATAACCTGACTGCACTCCTGAAGAGTTAAAAATGAACTGATCATCTGTCAGGAAGCCACACAAGAAGGGGGAGATCTGATTCCAGGCCCACCTCCCTGGGTAGGAATGTTGCTCTTATCTGATTATGGGAGAAGAGCAACTATTTTTTTCTTAATGCACAGCATTGCACTGTTATTTTTAGCACTTGGTTTCTAAGTATGTTTCCTACAGATCATCTGTCATTTCAGTGTTAGAAACAACCATGCTATTTTTCTGTAATTATATAGAGTCTCTTCATTTACGTACCTGTTAGTTATTTTACTTATACTGATGAAAACCTTAGTCAAATTCACTGTATTGTCTGGACACCTGAGATCCAGCTCAGGTAAGCTCATGCTCAGGTTCGCTCTTGCACTGCAGCATCACCCCAGAATAAAAGTGTACTTTACAAATAGCAACATGCATAAAAAGCTATGCCTGCTGCCTCAATATAACCCATGTGTCAATGTGAGGTCACAGACAGGGGCGACCTCTTCCAAAATTAGCCATAGTAGTAGGAAATGCTGCAGCTCTCTCTTGTTAGTGCCCGCCAAATGGTATTACTCTCTGTGGGAAGAATCATGATAGTGCTGCCCAAAGGCAGTGGCTGTCATTGTGAACAGTCAATCATTTTAGTAAAAAAAAAAAACATTGTAGCCATTCTTGGCTTGTCAGAGGAATTTGGGGTGAGGGTTAGAACTGGCAGGCCTTGCTGGTACTGTAGCATCAGCTCTCCCCTCCTTTCCCCAGTGATGGTTTCTGTGCCAGTACATACAAAATGCCAGTGCAAGTATGTCCTTGACAGGTGCTATTAGGCCAGAAGATTGTTTCACCTGTTGCAATTAGACCTTGGAACTTTTTTACACTTTTCTGCAGAGGTGAGATTTCCCAAATGAAATTATATTTTCCAACTGGATTGCAAATTTGAGGCATTTGACCGATTTACATATCCCTTCAATCTGTCATCATTGATGCTAGAAGGGAAAAATCTGAAGAAAGGGAAAGCTGACAAGTCCTAAAATTAAAAAGTTATTGATTAAGCCATTTGACTTGTTCTTTCATTCCAGTATCGTACTCCAGGAAACAAATGTTTAATTTATTTTGGATAAAGGGTTTCAATTTGTGATAATGCCATGAAAATATAAGATCCTTACAAATTCAGATTTCTCATAGGAAAATGTTAGTGAGTCTTTTCTATTGCACTAAAAATACTGTGTAACAGAACTGGTTGAATATTGCCCAAACAGTGTTTCTGAACATTTATCAGAATTGTTGTTTGGTTCAAGAAAATTCATATGCCATTATACTCACTATTTGCCAACATTTATGTGAACAGTTTTTGTTTAGGTAGAGGTTGGTTTGTTGCCTAACATGTATCAGTTCATTCAAAAACAGAGAACAGTTACAGTATCAGGTCATTAAATGACCAACCACAGTCATCATTGATAATAGTAAATGTTTTGCTTTTCAGGTGGCCTATAAGATCAAAATTGTTCATTAAAAATGCAAACATACTTGATATCATGCAAACTCTAGTTTAGGTATTATTCATCTGCAGAAAAAGGATTAATGCCTGATTGTCAAATGCAATTATTAAACATATTGCCAGAATTAAGACTTGGTCCACGAATACTCATTAAAGGGAAAAAAAAAATCAAAACATTATCACAATTCCTTCACTATGATTGATTAAACAGCTTGTATTGTTTAATACCATAAAATATTTTCTCACTCAAAAGTGTTTTCCTTTCAAAATACAAGGAAATATAAAGAACTAAGTCTTTATCTTTGTTTTGATGCATTGGCAACATTACAGTCCTAATCAGAGTACTCAATCAGAACTGGGCCTTCTTTGCACATAGTGCTAGTAAAAGACATTCATTGCCACAAAGTACATAACCTAAAGTTATTTCAACAAAATAAATGCCTTTGAAATTGTGAGAACACAGTTCATCAGCTCTTCCCTAAATTATATAGTGCAGTTCACCAGCAAGCACTGCATTCTCCCTAAATATTAAAATTTGACAATTATATTTCATAATTAGGGCTTTATTTGGGTTGGAGGAATTGCTGTTTTTTTAAATGCTCATCACATTTTTCAAAAAGATTTTTACTTTGCTTTTTAAAGAAAGTCATTAGGACTGGGGAAAAAATGAAAATGTGGTAAGAGTGTTGCCGGCGCAGTAAGTTATACCTGAGTATGTAAAGAGCCTGAAACAATAACACTGAAATATAGGATTTACAAACTTTGTTGCAACATGTAAGGTTAGTTCGGATACCCCATGATAATAACCTGAAAAATTTAAATGATAGCGTTTGTAACTATTTTATTACCCCTAAAACTGATAAGAAAGGAGAGGGTCAATAAAATATCAGTGGTCTTCACAAGGTGGTTTTAATAACAAAATCACTGATTTCAGTAGGTAATTGGCTCACCCAAAGTTCTAGATTTAGCCATGGAGCTCCTGTTCACAGATACCAGGTATGTTACTTCACTACCTCTGGCTCATGTTAAGACTCCCCTAGAGAAGGACATTTTGGTGTTCTGACTGAATGGCCATGAGCTGTCACAGAATGAAGGAAGGCAAGACCAGTAGAAAGCAATCAGTACATGTACTCTCATTCTGCTCTGAAGCACCCTAGCAGCCTCTTCTGGGAAAGGGAGCCACTGAATCACGTATGGCACAGCTCTAGAGAGCTCACAGCTTGTGATTAACTTTGGACTGGTCATTGCTCTCAGCCCAGATTTGTCGTAGCCACTCTCCTGATAGCTTGCAACGAGGAGGCATCAAACCCATTTCTCTCCATTCTGGTCTAGAAAGTGAAAGGGAAAAAATATTTTTCATGTCATGGAATCTTCATTCTCCAGAGCAGCAGATCTGGACAAACACAACTGTAGGACTGAACAAAAATTCTGGATTGAAATAGTAATTTTGAGTGAAGTTGCAGCTAGGGGCCGATATAAACTTTATGATAGTTGCCCATGCACTCAATTGAAATTCTAAATATAAACCGCCTTGAACTCTGGGACAGTTCAACTTTGTTTTTCTATGTATTTCCAGAACCCAACACCAGTTTTAAGTTTCTCATGGCTTTTAGATTTTGTTATAAACATTTTCACTATCCTCATGCATTATTTCATTTACTGTGAACTTAGTAATTAATTGTTGGGGTTTTTAGTAACTGTGTTGGGGATTTCTTGTAAAGCTTTTTGGCTGTGTTTGTTTTTAGAGCTCATAAATCTTACTGTGTTTTATAAGACAACAGCTTACTTAGAGTAAGATATTTAGTAATATGTTGAACGGTGTTGGTGTTTTGTTGGTTTGTTTTATCTCCTAAAGAACTGTCATAATGGCTGTGGGTATTTAGTGATATTTACTAAGAAGCATAGTACTCAGGAGATTAAACCAGTAGTTTCCTTTACTTACAGTCATCTAAAACATACACTTATTCCTTTCCTTCTTGGTCACTGATAGCCTTCTAATATTGTCAGGATTGATGTTATCATTTATCCAGTCCAGAAGGATATATTCCCTGGAAACTAATTAGTTGGGGAGGGAGAGAGTGGGAAGGGGAAGCCCAACCTATTGTGATTTTGTTGTGTTTTTTTTTTTTTTTTAAGTAGAATTTTTCATGAAACAGTGGTTCCTAATATAGTATATTTCTTTATACTAGTAGTTTTCTCATTGTTGACTCGTCCTCCATTCATTCTCCCTCCCCCCTGTAGCCAAATAAGAAAAACAGATTACTGTAAGTTTTGGCACAGAAAGGTATTTGCATCATTTTCTTAGAAGTCACGTGTTTTGGATTTCCTCTTGTTTATGATATATTGAAATGTCTTCCAGATGTTTTTAATTATAAAAAGTTTTCAGGAAAGCAAAGTAATCCGTAATAAAATTTCCTCTACATTTTTTAAAATAGCCAATAAATTAGCGTACTGTAGCTTATCAAACTGCCACATAATTCTACATTTGACCTCAGTGCAACAAGGTCTGGCATTTCCTTAGACAGCTAGTTTGGTCAGAGGCAAAGCAGGCTTCTCCAGTCATACTTTCAGTTCCTCTTCCAAGGGAGAGCGTTCCCTTCCTGGGGCCAAGCCGGCAGTGCGAGCGCTCATTGGTGCAAGTGGCTCTGACTTCCTACACAAACATAACCACCTCTGCTGCACCGGCTCGGAAGAAGCTGATGTGTGACATGGGGTATGCCAAAGTTTGGATTCAGGACAGAAAGAAAATATTTTAGCTGCTGGTATGTGACGCTGATGCTGTGCTGCATGAGGAGGTTTTAATTTATAAATTTTGGGCGGGTGCCCAGGTTGCTGTGGTAAAATCTGGAAGAAAACACAATAAAAATAAGAATATCAGTTCAATTTTCAGGGAGATATATATGGGTGGGGGGAAGGCTTTGATCATAAAAGACATTTTCAAATGGTCAAAGAATTGGACATGGTACAACAGTTATGAATCCTTAAAAATCTCCAAATCTACCCCCTGTATTCTTTCAGCTGTTTGTTCATCCTAATTACACACCTGACGAGGGTGCTTACTCTAAGCCTGTATTTATATCAGCAGTTAAGATAGGCAGGGTAATGGGAAATAGAAACCTATTTTTCTGTGATTTTTCAAGCTGTGTGTGTACGCGCGTGTGTGGTGGTTTTTTTTCTCAGAAATTTGTTATTAGAATAAATAAAAACCTGAAAGAAAGGTATAGCTTAGCAAACATCTTGGTGAAGGGGTTATGAGGCATTGAGTGATACTTGCTGTTGGTTCATGGGTTTAGTGGCCTTCATGGGTCTTTAGATTTGCGCTCCCAAAAGATCTCTCTCTGGGGAATAAGGACTTCAGCCCATGTCCTGAAAGACAGGAATACAAAAACTAAACACATGCATTTGGTACTAGCCAGATATGAGGAGTTTGTGTCACTCTGAGGCAAATTTGAGGCATTATGTCAAACTGTATGATGTTAGGAACTGTACAAGCAGGAAAGAATACAGGATCCTAATGGACTAGATCCTCCTGCTTGTCAGAATCGGTTCTCTTCCAGTGGTGGGAAGGGAAGAAATCACACTAAAAAAGAGCTTTATATGATACTTTGTTTGGTTTGGTTTTTGTTTTGTTTTGTTTTGTTTTGTTTTTCCAGAGTATCTAAACACATCATGACTTGTAATAAAAGCAAAATACTGTTAATATAGCTAACCCCCATTCTCAGGTCATATAAACGTTGTCTGAATGGTGTAAGTGAGCTCAGTTGCCTTGCACCACTCGAGACTTTTGCCTTTTCTCACTAATTTGCTTTGAGTGCTATTTCATCAGCTAGATTTGCAAAGAACAGTTAACAATCATACAAAACTCCAAGCTGATTTTTTTGCATTAAGAGGGTAAAAGCAAAGATTTCACCTTGCTATTTAATCTAGTTGTATTTATTGCAAAAGCAGCACAGGACAGAATTTGGACCCCATTTTAACAGAGAGGAGACAGAATGCTAAGAAACAGATATAAGACAAATGTTCCTTTTATGCCTCTTAAAACCAGTAACTGAGGGTAGTCTTGCCATCAAAATAGAAAATTATAATCAGTGTTAAGATGAATTTTTTTAAAGTCTCATGGATGTAAATTATATGTGCTTTAGACCTGATCTGGGTAAGGATGGCGGCAGGACATGAGAAGGAAGGAGGAAACTGCTGACCTCATTGCAGTGGCCAGCATGGCTGAGAACTTTGACCAAATTTTGAAAGGGACATAAAATACTAATGCTGCCACCTCCCCAAAACTTCCCCCTCAAATTCCCCCCCAGGTTTTGAGATGCCAGAATTCATTCATCCACATTCTTAGAGTACTTTAAGAAATATAGATCCAGTACTTTCTTGATGAGAGTTGTGCAGCACCACTGATGGCTGGTCATGCATTCCTCTGCTGCCTGTACTCCATCAGTGCTGTTCTCCATACTCAGGCAAAGCTGCCCACTGAGAGCAGGAGAAGTTTAGGTTTGATTTAGGCTGAGATGAAGGGTGTTGCTTACCCAAGAACATCTCATCTGCTGCAGTAAATTTCTGTGGTATTTGTCTTTACCTTATTTTTTAATGTTAAGGCAGGAAAACCTCTTGCCCTTCTGATGCAGTGGTAACGAGGACCCTTACAGACAGCAATGAAGTGAGATGAACCACCTCTTTGGAAAACAATAGTTTATTAAATGGTTGACTGCAGTTTAATGTTTGCTGGACAGTAGTAGTACCTGTAGTGTTAGTCACAGATGAGTTACTTGGGAGTCAGTATAAAGCTGGGTCTCTTCTCTCCTAAGTATTTCCCATGCAGAGAGTGAGGAGATTACAGTGCTAAGGAGAATTTTCATGGGAGATAGAGTAAACTCGGTGGTCAAAGTCTGATCGCTGCCTTTACTGTTACCAGCACTGGTGAGGTGAGGAGAATGGAGCTAGGGAAAAACAACCAAAGCAGAGGATAGACACATTTCAACCAACCTTATAAAATTCTGTACCGACCAACTTTCTGTTAAATTAACCTGCTGTTACCTAATCCTATTTTATGATGAAAAGCTGCTGCTGTAGTCCCCAGTCCTTGTGTGTTCAAACCAGCAGAGAGTAACAGTGCTGATGTTAAAAAATGGTGACATTTTGCTTAGATTCCTTTTTATTCCACTACTCTTCTCTTGTCCTAGTGTCAGGCTTGATCCCGCTCCCAGAGGGGTGCCCTGCGCCCACAGGCTGTTGCTGGCTGGAGGCTGCAGGCCCTGGCTGTGGGGCAGTGGCAGAGCTGCCTCGCTGAAGGGAGGTGGTGAGCAATGCTCTACCAAGCGACAGTGGATTCTTTTGAGTCTGCAAAGTGTCAGCACTGTTTTTCTTAAGCAGTGGATGTTCTCTAGACACAATTTCACAGGCAGAGACAGGCAGTTGTGCTCCATCTGCAAGTGTACAAAGTTGTCCTTCCACAGACTCGGTGGCCCAATGCCTTGGTCCCAAGTGGAGGAAGCCGGTGTTTCACACAGAAACCTGAGGAACTTACGAGAGAAAATGTGAGCTGCAGGTAGCAAAGAAGGTGTAGCTTCCTCTGAAAAAAGGATTTAAAGTACTTCCTGATATTTTTGTTGAACTAATACTGTATAAGCCATGCTGTAAATGTCAGGGAAAGAGACTGGGGGGAGGATTACACAGCTCTCAAAATGGCGGCAGTTACTCATCTTCAGCACTTGCAAGGGGCTTACTGAGGGTGGTGAGGGGAGCAGAAGCGGTGCTGGTATCCTAGTCTCTGGAGATGTTACACTGGGTCTAAAACATTTGATAACTGGCTTTTGTTTTCACATTTCATTGGATCTTCACAGCTGCAAAAGGCTTGAGAGCAAAGGAGAAATGGGCCCAAGGTCTTTGACAGCTCTGTTTGTGGGAGTGCAGTTAGGTGTCTGCTCCTCAGACTACCTGTGGGAATAGGGCTGAGGAGGAACTTGTGGGTTATTTGCTGCCTGGCTCATCCACCAGGAAATATTTATTTGTTCATTAATTTATTTTATGAATATTGTACAAGCTACACAGTTCAGTTCCTCACTGATCAGTCTTTGTTCAGAGTTTACAAACCATGACTTGATGGGAAGTACAACACTATAGTCCGCCTCCTGCTCTTGGAGCTAGTGGTGTAAGGCAGGTTACTAGGAGGAGAGACTATAAAAACAAGCCACAGTACTGTGCCTTTGTAGAGACTGTTACTCAACTTTTTTTTTTTTTTTAATTTAAAAGTTTTTAAAGCATATAAACAGGACTTTGATATCCCCATTGCACTGGACTAGAAAAGCAATTGAGTTAAGGGGACTATCCACAGAAAATTAGAAAATAGAATGCTGGCATGGCTTTCTGTTATATTAAATTTCTGTTAAATAAAAAGGAAGCAAGGAAGCATACATGAGGTGGAAGCAGTCACCCAGGAGGACTTCAGGGACACTGTCTGAGTGTGCAGGGATGGAGTGAGGAAAGCCAAAGTCCCTGGGGCGTTCGAACTGGTAAAGGGTGACAAGAAGGGCTCCTACAGGTACACCAGCAGCACAAGGAAGGCCAGAGAAAATGTGGGCCCACTGCTGATGGGGGGTAGTGAAGAATAAAGAGCCAGACTCTTCTCAGAGGCACCCAGTCAAAGGCAAGTGGCAATGGGTACACACTGAAATGCAGAAAATTCCACTTAAACATAAGAAAAATATATTTTAATTGTAAGGGTGATCGAACACTGGAATAGATTGCCCAGAAAGGTTGTGGAGTCTCTGTCCTTGGAGATATTTAAAACTGGAGTGGACACAGCTCTGAGCAACCTTTTCTTTCTGACCCTATTTTGAGCGGGGTTTTGGTCTGGGCAGTCTCCAGGGGTGCCTTCCAGCCTCAACTGTTTTGTGACTCTGTGAAATTCTGTAATTTGCAATTTAAACCAATAACTGTGCTAACAATTTGGACTAAATTAATCTCACTGTAAATCAAATGAATATTGGTTATCAAAACTCTGTCAACTTAATTTAACCTAGATCTAAGTGTTCTATAAAAGCTTTTACTGAATCAGAGGCCAGCAGAAATGTGTGAAGCTTTTGATTCCAATGAAACCAACCTGTAGGGTTTTTTTAACAAATAAATAGTCTTTTCTGAAAGTGAATCTGGCTGGAAGCAAAAGTAAAACTTGGTTTATTGCTTTTCATTGTTCAAACTGAGAGAAACAGCAAAAGTAAATGTAAGTCATGGGTAGTGCTAAGTAACTGAATTAAAAATATGAATTTTTTACAATAACAATGCCACTTTTAGTAACACAGTGAAGAAATTATTTACTGATACCCTTAGTACATTGACAGAGCCCTTTTGATCTTTTGTTTGAGCTTTCTGTAGCTTTTCCTCTTTTCACCAAATATCTCTGACCCAACTCAAGTACTTCATGGTTGTAATACCTGTAAGATGCAAGTTGCTATAATTTGTATGTGAGTATAAGAGGTAGACTAGTGTAAATCACACTAAGAAAGTGAGTAATTTACTCTGGAATGAGTGCAGCCCACTGCTGTCATTGGCTCCAGGAGGAGGGATCCCCATTTGTGCCTGTGTGTGCAGAGAAAGGTGAAGGCTGAGTTAAAGCAGATCAGGCCTGCTTTATTTTATACCCTCCTGTTAGCTGTTTTGCTGCTAATTCTGCCTGATCCTGAAGTCCATTTCTGTTCTTAGGATGCTAACTTGCACACATTTCTTTTGACACTCGTACCCACAAATAGCCACCATGTTATTTGCCTTCCTGCATGCTGTCTGCAGCTACAGCCACTGACTGTAAGCTACATGTGGTTGACTGTGACTCCTGGGAACCAGTATACCTGTTTGGCCACCCCTTGGTCTGGTTGGACTCTCTTTAAGTAGCATATTATGCAATGTGGAGTAAATTAATGTATATTGCATAGACTAGTGCTACTACATGGGACTTAGAATCCTGTCCACCAGGCATCTCCCTAGCTGGATGTGGATAACACAGCATTTTTTTCATCACTCATAAACTGAGATAGAAGGGGTCTGTGACCCTCTTCATTCCTTAAGCACTGTACAGGAGTTTCTGGCTGTGTAATTCCTTCTGTTGTAGGATTTCTCCGTGCTTGTTATATATGACCTATAGATATTCCCTCATATAACTGCTACATGGACTGCCTCCTCCTTCCCTTGGCAGTAATGGTGATACTTGGCAGGAACAAGGACCTTTTCTTGCCCCTCTTATTATGAGTGAACTTCCAGTACATAAACAGATTCTTTTTTAACTCATTTAATATGCACAGTTTTATCTTATTTATTTTGTCTTTCTTCCAGTTCCATCTTGAAATGACTTACTGTAAAAGTTTTATTTAAATTCTTGAAGTTCCTTTTTAATACAAATTCTGATTCAGCCTCTAGTGGTGCAAGATGCTGTAACCCAATAATATTAAGTCTTCTTTTCTTAATTCTTGAATGTTTCCCTCCTTCCCTTGTGGAACAGGTGAGAAAAGCAATTGCCTCCACTGCTTAATGCATCACAACTCAAAAACTCACTCTGTGCATGTAATTTTGAATCCCAGCCCAGCTGGTGGTTCCTAGGTTTCAGGCTCTGAATATGAGTTCAGCACTTCTAAATGAATCACTTTGAACAGTACTTCTATCAAAGAGTCTTTTTTTTTCAGGAAAGTTTTCCTTATTTTTCAGATGCAGACCCTGGAAGAGCAACATTCTCATAAATGTACCAAACAGAGAAAAATATTAAAACTTTCTGTTTTTTCATTTTTTCTTTAAAGTTCTTGTTCTCTTTCTATTGTCTTTTAGTGCAAAACTATTTGTGGGATATGCTACCTTTGCATACAGCTGGCCTTGTTCTTACTCATTTGTGAAGTGATTTCATCAAGATTAAAGTGGACACTTGAGTGTTTTTACAAAGTCCTGTCTCTTGCGGAGCACTTTATATCTTGTATCATGAACAGTTAGTGGCATAAAGATTCTCCTTTTCATCTGCTGGCTGTGGACAGTTCTCTTCAAAAACAAGTTCATGGACTATCTTAATTGATTTAAATAATACTGTCATTGTAAGTAGGATTTTCACTAAAACAGGCAAGGGCATAAACAAGCGGTCTTAGCTAACAGATTTGAGATAACTCCCAGGAATGAGGCAATGATGAGTTGCTGAGGATAGTAGCCTTCTCAGCTAGCAGATCTATGAGTAGGATCTGTGAACACAATGTATTTGGTCCTCTGTGAAAGGAAGATGATTGGGGAGGGGTATAAGATGAGCTGTATTAAACCCAAAAGCTCATCTAGCCCCATATCCTTGTCCCAGCTGTGGTCAGAAGCTGACGAATATAGACATTCCCCCTGGAATAGTCTTCCAACTAAAAACAGGCTGTCCTGGCCTTGATGAGACAGGAGAGGGTTTTTCTACTTGGTAGAACTTCATAAGTTTTATCTCCAGGAATCTGGTCACTTACTAAACTTGGGCAAACATATGCATCCGCAGTGACATCGTTCTTTAAGATCTCCCACAGCTTGACCATACTTTACGTTGTTTTGAGTGCGATACCTGCTTGTATTGTTTGATGCTTCTGAGCTCTCATGTTGTAAGAAGCAATGAATGGATCTCCATTTATACTCACCACACTATTTATGATTTAATAGATCTCTGTCATATCTTCCCTGTGACATGTCTTCTGTACTGGAGGATCCCAGTACATTTGGTTATTCGCTGTCCAGCAGTCATTCTGCAGCTTTTATTATCCTTGCCACTCTTCTCCAAGCGTTATCTATTTCCATTATACCCATTTCAGAAGTGGGATCAGAACCAGATAAAAGGGCTCCATGGATTTATGCGCTGATACAGTCATGCTCTCTGTTTCTTTCACAGTGATTCCTAACATTTAATTTGCTGGTTTTTTCTGAAAAATCTGTTCTTTGAGCTGAGGTTTTCTTTATCTGTTATACTCTCTGTATTACTTGTCCGGCTATTATGTTACTCATACTATACTATCCAGGTCTTCCTCTTGACATAGTAATGAGCTTGGAGCCCATCATTTTATACGTAAAGTCAGAACTGTCGATTCCAATGTGTGTCACTTTACATTTACTTACATTAAATTTAATTGATCATTTTGTCACCCAGCAATTCATTTCATAAAATCCTTCTGCATTTCTTCAGTCAGCCCTTGTCTTTGCTACCTTTGTCATCCTTCCAGCCTCTAGATGAAGCATCTGAATGCCCAGCCTTATTTCTGAAGCCCCTTTAAAAGCAGACTTCCTAAAAGCTCCTGCTGGAGGATGCTGACTAATGCTGACAGTGTAAACTCCAGGCAGCAGGGAGAAAAGAAGGTGTTGGAGGCAGGTTCCTGAAGGTGGAAAGCTGAAGTATTATGCACTGTGTAGCTTTAATAATTGATAGAAGTAGTTAAAAAGAGCCCTTGAATGACTGTGCAGGTTGCTGAAGAATATTTTTCCTCAGTTGGGCCCCTCACCATATGTACAGTATTATTACTGTATCTGTATTGTACCATATAAATGAATGATTTATGTAGTGATTTAACCACTCTGCCATGATTGTGTGACCAATCTGTATTACTAGATCATATTCAAACCTTTACAATGGCAATATATGCAGCTTTGTATTCCACAGCATTATCTGTTCTTTAAGCAATAAGACCCAATAGGGCGTACATTATTGGCCGCTAGAGCATGCCTCCATGTGTTCATTAAGCACAAGTCTGGAGACTGCAGTCTGGGGCTGCACCCACAGAAGAAGGAGGTTTCAGGCTGGCCATGCAGTCCCCAAATCATTTTCCTGGGATGAGAGTGAACATTTGTAAATTTTATGTGAGAACAAAAAGCGGTTTGTTTTACTTTTCACAAACTACTCCTAGATAAAGAAAAATAGTAGAGGGTGGGAAGAGACATTCAAGTGAGTCATTTCTCATCCAGATTTTAACTAATGGTTCAGATATTTTTGACTGGTGATGCCGTAGTCGGTTATTCTGACATAGCTGCAGGTGCTGCAATGAAATTCTACACTCTTCCTTTTGATTCTGAGTCAGCTGCTTTTCTTATCATGTTGGCTTATCTGGCAAGTGAGACACTTTGATCTTTTGTTTTATGGCAGAAGAGCTGCAGGACAAGGAGCAATGAATGGAGGTGGTGTTTTTAGATGATCACCAGACTAAAATTAAAGCTGCTGTTGTCTGTGATCTACCTGATGTCCCTGTACCTTCAGAGGCATAGTGGCATTTGACTCTACAGACATGATCTTCCACAGGAAGCTGCATCTTGGGGCTTAGGCTTCAGTATGGGATGATTTGAGGAAACTTGCCCTTGGGTGGCAAGAAGTAGGTCCCTGCACTATGACTGATAGAAAATACATCTGTTGGTTTGGCAATTCAACAATGAGTTCACACCGGGGAGGAAGAAGTAGATCCTGAGTGTGTTCTACTCCCAATATATTCTTTTTAATTGAAAGTGAAAGACCAAAACAGCCCAGATGCCAATGAAATGAGATAAAAGCAATAATTCATGTGACAAACTTCTAAATGTGTTTCTTCAGACTTTTTATTTTGTCAGTGGTTTAGTCCTGACTAGCATTTATTTCCCCATACAGCTTTTCCAAGGGCTGGACTTTATTTCCTCATTCAGCCTCTTTTTCTTAAAAGATACCAGAAGCATAAATGCATCTGATGCATTCTTTGTAACAAGCTGGGAAAGATCCAAAATATCCAACTAGACGGAGAACTCTGCTAGAAGGGCAGTTAGCCACAATGGCACATGTATAACCCCAGGGGAAGGTAAGTGAGAAAGGTTTGAAGCACAGTGATTAGCCAGAGAAAGATACAAGGGTGGCCTGGGCAGTGTAACAGAGCATCCTTTACAGGAATTACAACTTAAGTTACATTTCCATTTGTATTCATTGTTTGAAATTGGATTAATGCTATAAAATAGTGTCCTCTATATCAGAGAGTTCCTGACTCTGCTTCCCAATTTGAGGAGGAAAAATACTGGCAGAGGGAGAACCTCCATCCTGCCCTATGTTAGTAGGGAACAACTTTTCCAAGTTCCCCAAAAAAACTCTGTTTCAGCAGTTGCTTGCTTTTTGGAGGCCCAAATGCTCCTACACAGAATCTGTAGAGATGCACATCCTGAAATGCTCACAGGTCCCTGAGAGCTGGAAAAATCCTACCTTAGAGCAGAAGAATTCTTAATTTTATTTTTTTGGGTTTCCCTTTTTTTTTGCCACTGGAAGAATGGAGTCAGTTTTCACTGCTGTGATAACTTCATGCTTCTACAGCATATGATGCAACACTGCAAACTTGGCTTGCAAAGCAGTTGATTGAAAACAGTAGAAAGCATCTTAAGATTTGTTCCTCTAAATTTTGTTTATTACTGACATATGGATATGAAAGGGCATAATTTTGGTAGCTAGATCTAATCAGCACTTTGTATATAAAGTACATCAAAACCACACATCAATAGCAGTCCATCTCAGTGCGTCTGCATTCCAGATCGTTGTGTAGTATAAGTTAACTGTTCCTTTCAGTTCTCCTGAAGCCCAGCTGTTCTTGCTTAATTTCACACTATTTTATATTCTGTTTATTACCAAGGCCAACAAATATTTTATTTTAGCTGTTTGTACATGTTAAACAAACATGGGATCCTGGTGGAATGTCTCTGGCAGAAACATGCTAATTCCTTATACCCTTAGAGTCCCTTCCACACTTGAAGGAGTGGGCTCAGCCAGTTAAATTAGGCACCCAAACAGGAAAACCACAGACACACGATTACAGTTTCAGCCAAAGCTAAACGGTGCAGTTGTCTTGTTGTTTGGCTTTTTCAGTGAGGCCTGTGTGAACAGAGACAGCTGGCAATGTCTCCATCAGAGCCTGCCTACGGGAAACAGGAGAAAGGGAATTCCTGCTTCATGGAGCTGGCAGAATCAGTTTAGATCTCCTCTCAGCATAGGTACCCAGCAACAGAACAGCACATTTCAGCTTCCAGACAGTGTCTTAGGTGCCCAGAGACTAGAAGAGTCTAAGGATTTTAGGCTTAATTTTTCTTCAGATTTTCATCCTGGTTGAGATCACCAGGCCTTGAACACTACTCACAAAGTTCATGACTCTCACATAGCTGATGAAGAGGTTGAACTGTCAGGAGAGGTGATGAGTGCCTCCTGTGCTGGCTGCCTGGTGGCTTGGTGGTTAGGAAACGTGCAGAAGATACTAATCTGGACACTTGCAGGAATATTTTGAACCCAGTGTTCCTCTTTCTTGCCAGTGCTCAAACCACTGGGATGTTAGATTCAAAGAGAAAGGGCACCACCATAGAACTCTATTTAAAAAAAAAGAGTAGGCCTGCTGTTTTCATGGGAAGGCTGTGGTGCAAACAATTCCATGGTGTAGCTCCAGAATAGCTGGAGACACCTTTTTCTTTGTCTATTCAGATGTCTGAGCATCTCATATTCAGGGAGGTAGAAATTTAGATCCAACCTATGTTCATGCCTCTTCTTGGCTAGTTCTGGTGGCTCCTTCTGAGAGCTGTGCCCAGCTGTTACTCTCAGAACTACCTAAAGTTCTCATTCTTTGGTTAGGAAACCTAGGTGTTAACACAAATTTTGTTGTGCCCTGTTTTCAATGGCTGGGTGTCCAAAAGTTAGGTGTACAACTTGTAGTACTTCATTTACTTACCTCTTAGCTACTAGGATGATGTGTACCTTAGAAACCCTTAGGGGACATAGAAATCTGAATATCAGCTGCTAGACCAGTCCTTTAGAGAGTGGCAGTAAATGATAGTTGTGACTGTGGTCTGTCATGATGAAGCACAGCTCTGTTACTTTATTTATAGTTAATAGTGACTGAGCTGTATATTGTGTTCCTGTGCTGCCATTGCCAGACTATAGCTGGAGAGTGCTTGGGACTACGAACTAGCGTCAGTAAAGCTGTCTGGTTTCACACTGTGTCCTTCGTGGAGTAATTAGACTGTCAGCTGTGCTGACTTCTATTTTGCTTCTGAGGAAGGCTCGAGGGGTGATTTTTAACTCTGAAACAGTAAGCAGTTTGGACCTTGGCTACCTTAAAGACACAGCTTCAGTACATGGGGTGCTGCAGTGGTTTAGATTGGCTATAGTAACCAAGCTAGCAGTACTCTGATTTAACTGGGAAAGAGCTTGTTACTGTCTTCTTTTAAAACTCTTCAGATCCAAAAAATATTTTCCAGCCTTTCAGTCCAGAAGAGGCCAAGCTTCTTGATTTAGCCCATGCATCTAATAGTAGCTATTTTATTTTCAAATGGACTAAGCCAAGTTGCATGCAAGCATTTTTGTGCATGATGGATCTTCTTTTGTGATGGTTTGATGGTATTGTAGATATTGATTACAGTTTATTATTGTTCTCTCAATAAAAGTTGCTCAGGCTTGGTATTTGTAGAGTGAAATAAGAGTGATCAAAGACATAGGACTCCTGGTTACTATGTGAACTGAAATTTTGTTAGTCTTTTCCCATGTTGCTGGGTGGAAAAGGCCAAGGGATGGTTGTTTGCCTAGTAAGGGCAGGATACAGCTGGGAGGAAGCTTGAAACTCTGTTTCAGGATCTGCAAACAATCTAGTCACATCAAATAGATGCCCACTGTTTGCCAAAAATCAGTGAAATAGGGAGATAATGAGGATAATGGAATAAAGAAAAAGAGCACTGTTGTTCTTTAATACCGTGACCTTTTTTGAGATGTGTCATTTACACCAGCGTTGATATGAGCATTGGCCCGTGTTGCTTTTACAGTCCTTAGTTGTGTGATGGCTTCTTACCAAATCTGAGGAAGCACCCTGTGGCTGGCCTCACTCTAGGCTTGATAAGCTATTACAGTAATGCTGTAGTTAATGGTTTCTGGAAAGTTGATATCTATCTGCATTTGAAGGAACACATTTGGGGCTAAATATTGAGAAATCACAGGTATGTAATGCAAATCCTGGGTGTGCCAGCCAAGCCTGTAGAAGAAAGCTCATTAGGATTAATCTCTAGCAGGGTGACTAATGCAAAGGGAATGAGGTGCTTTCCTCCCCGACACAGCAGAGGTTTGACATAGCTTTCAATGGGGCTTCACTGGAATGCAGTTGGTTGCTTTGTGCAATAGGTATGCTACCTTATTTAATTCAGAACTGCTTGCTTCAGACCACAGAATACTCTACTAAATTGAGAGACATACAGCAGCATACTCCACAAATAGATTTATAACAAAATATCTTACTCAGTTTGGAAGAAAAGAGGTACATAATTATCCAATGTACAGTAAGAGCTTTAAAGGCAGCAGCATATGAAAGCTGTCTTACCTCCTGCTCTGTTCTTTGAGCTTTACCAGATTTTTATGTGTGAGGAACCATACTTATGAGTGATGCATTTATTACATCCCATCTCTGTCTAGTTTTCACAGTGACTTCCACATGTAATATCAGGAAAATTAGTTGCAGCCCAAGATTACTAATGTGGTATTTTAGGAAGGAGTAGCTAAAGACGTCTCATTTTATTAACAGTTCTCCAAAGTCATTCTTAGGCAGAATATTACTGGTAACATTTGTGTAAGATAACGGGATTTTTTCCTTATGAGTGCTGTAGTCAGCTAATAGCAGTCAAATTCTTCTGAGTGGTATGTAATTGTTAGCCTCATAAAAAGAAAAATAAATTGCTGGTTTTATCAATAAAGCTATACAGAGCCAAATACCAACACAAAGAAAATTTCAGTATAATTTACAGTGTCTAACCATATTGCACTGCATTCCCAAGTAACACACTGGTATTGGTAGTTTCAGATTGAGAACTTTATGTTTTGCCTCTGCATTTTTTCAAAATTTCATTTGTATTACATGTTTCGTTCTGGGTAACTTGTCAGGCAGGGTGAGGATATTTGGAGATCCTTTCTAAAACTCTTAATCACTTTTCAAAGAAAGTTAACGGAAGGGGTAGATTTTCTTGATAATCCTTTCAAAATGAAAATACAACACAAAAACACTATGTTTAAGTGACATTAAGGGTCTTACTTAAACCAACTAAAGCTGGGAAATTCAAAGTGAATAACTAACACTCTTGTAAACTGCCCTCATGTTTTACAGCTGACAGTGGGGAAACAGAGGTTCAGGGACCAGTTCAGATAATAATCTTAAGAGTTTGGGTATTGCCTGAACCCTAGTAGTTGGGAGAGCAGGATAGATGTCTTTCAAGATCATTCTTTCTCATGAGAGAAATGGCATTTCCTTCTCATGGTCATGCTGAACATGGCTTTTCTTTGGCCAGTTTATGTTTCTTTCCCTGGTTAACAGTAAGGCTGAGTATCACACAAGTAGTTTCCAACAAATAGAGATCTAAAATTTGAATCTGGATCCTGGAGGATCTTTATCCCAGGCTTGCTTTCCCTCCCATCTCTAGTTAAAAGAAACCTCAGCTAGCCAGAACCTCCTTTTTTAAAGTATCAGAAGGATCCCAGTTCCACACTGTTTTCATTTGGGGTGGGGGCTGACCTTTTTTTCCATTGAAACCAGTTCAGGATTCTGTGTTTACACACTTTATTAGCTTTGCATTGCCAATATATCAGGTAAGTGTCAGTCAGGCACAGCAGGACTTGTTAGGGATAACCTATTGTAGAGCTCCCATAATTTATGGTGATTTATAGATCATTCTAGAAGTTTATTAAAATTCTCCAAATATTCTGACATATCTAAGAAAGGGGAGCTTCTATATGCCACTTGAGCTGAGTGGCAGATTTTTGTGTAGAAAAGGGAATTTAACATTCTTGATTTTTTTCAAAAAAGCTAAAACTGCAGTTAATTTGAGGCAGCAGAGAAACTTTGCCTTTCAGCCACTAACACTAAGGTTAGCCCATATATTACAGAAGTCTTACAATCAGAGCCTGCAGTCTCTGATTAATGCCAGAATCTCCTTTCGGTTTTTTTCTGAACATATTACTTTAAAATTTGCATAATTGTTTAAAGTTGCACATTTTGCTGATACTGCCCCTATTAAATGATACAAGAAAACACAACACAACATTACATTACATTACAGACAGGATCAAAACAGAAAGTGACACTTTTATGCAGTTGTGTATTTTGTGAATCAGGGACGTAATTGGAACATATTAATGATTTCCTTGAGTCCCCTTATCCTGTTCCACGCCTGCTCCCCCTGAAACTGTCCATGTAAACTCTGAGGATATTTAACACATTTTAAACTGTCCAGTTCTATGTAGCTTGTTGCAAAGTAATTTGGAATGATGATTCCTACTTGGTCAGACATGCTCAGACATAAACTCACACATACACATAGCAGCACATAAAGCATGAACCTGTTAAGGATTTCACCTTTTAAGAAATGACACAATAATTACAGGACAACATGTCCTTCATGAGTAAAAACAACTAAGCTAAAGTGCTTTCAGGGCTGGCATGGCCTACTTCTATTCTAGCAAGCTGCATAAATCATAAACTGCTAAGGGATTGATTCATACACTGGGTGATAACTGGAGTCTATATAATGGTGTATCAATGTGTAGATAGTATACACATAGACTGAACTGAATTCAGTTCTTAGTTACAGCTAGGCAACAGAACTGAGTTGACATAGCCAGAACCCTGACTTTGTCTACAGATACAGAAAATGTAGATGAACCACGTACTTCCTTAATGAAGGGTAAATAAGTTATTCCATTTTCAGACCTCTTCAGGAGGGGATTGTTGTAGTTGGTAAGTTGGCCTCCGGCTGAAACTTAGTATGTTAGAAGTTCTCAGTCCTGAAATGGATGTTCCTGGCTTACAAAATGTAAAAAAGCAGTCTATTGTGTAGTTTTACCTGTTAGGGGGTGAATAAAAATAAAAGTGTTGAAGTTTGCAGTATGTAAAAGAAAACATGCCTTAGCCAAAAAAAACAACCCAGAAACAGAAATGTCATCTGACTTTTCAAGTCACATCTTATCTCTTACAGCATTTTTCTGATGAATAAGTTGTTAAATTTCCTTGTGTGTTTTTATGACCTGAAATCTTTCAGATGCTGCAGATAATCTATATTAGTAGGATGATGTTTCTTTCTCTGAACACTTTAACTGGACAGATTGCGCATATGCTCTAGCATTACCAAAGGCCAGGTGAATCCTGAAGAGCTGTAAGCAAGGGTAACTCAACCTCTGAAAGTTTTCCAGAGATTTAAGCTACATGAAAATTATACTTGTTGGAAATACCTACTCTTTACAGGCAGGGATGCTTCTTTTTCTTGCACATAATTTTAGGGCCACAGTTTCAAAGGTACACTTAATAGACTTCTCTTTGTGTGTGAAAAACCTTTGCCCCCTTAATACACAGTGGCACATTGGTTGGTCTAGGTAGCTAACATTTGCATGCATAGGCAGTAGGTTCTGTCATTTATGCATGTAGGTAATAGAATTTACATGCACAAAACTCATTTGGACTCAGCCTCAGAACAGATTGGGAGGACAGGTATTTAAGATTTGAGGGACAGATGCACAGTAGGGGACTGCTGGGGTAAATGATGGTTGAGTCTGGAATATTGAAACAGGGATGCTAAAGAAAGGATGAAGATAGTGCTCATCTGTGTTTGAGTTGTGCTGAAAGCAAGAAGAGTTTAAATACAAAGAGCCAGGCAAGAATGATATCAAAGGTCACCCATCATTCTGAAGAGAACTCTTAACTTGAAATACGAAATTTTCTTTACTTAAATACATTTTCACTCTATGGTGTCTGTCCAGTGATGGCCTTTGTCTGTCATGAAATTTCAGCCAGAGCCTAGTACTTCATGTCACTGATACCAAGTCATTTAGCAGAGATTGTAGACATTTAAGGGTCAGTCCTTCAGCTCAGGTGAGTTTTTTAGGCCCGCTGAAGTAAATGCAGCAATGTGTTTGTGCCAGCTGAGAAAACATGCTTGAATATTTAGATTCTTTCAAAATTACTTCTATTTGTAGAGTATCTCTCTATTTGATCTTAGTCAGCCAAGAATAACATTCTGGTCTGAAGTTCAGGGACATCTTTTACAGTGTAAGAGGAAGTTGGTATCCAGATCTAAATCTTGCCATTTGGAACCCCAACTAAACAAAGCTTGTCACCCACACCAGGGCCACAGCACACAGGGAGGTATTGTCTGGAATGGGACTATGAAATGTCTTTTACATTTTAATATCATACTGGTCACTTGGCCTAGGCCAAACCCACTCTTCGCTTAAATAAGATCGCACTGAAATTAATATGAGTCCCATTGGAATCAATAGCAGCTTTTTCTGAGGAAGGAGAAAATTCTTGTGGCTCTATTCCAGTGCACTTACTGTGTAATATCAAGGCCTCTGCAGCAATGCACTTAAACACAACTGGGTGAAATATGGGGAGAGCAGAAGTCTTAATTTCTAATTTCTCGGGTTTGTCAGATTATGTTATATAGTATCAGATTGTTCTGTGAAAGCTGAGGCCACAGGAGTCCCATTACACTTCTTGGGCTAGATCCTCAGATGATGTAAATGGGTGTAATGCTACTAGAGTAAGTGGAACTGTGTTGGTTTCAGTAGCTTGGGATTTAGCCCACTAGGTCTGAGATACCTATAAAACCTCACTGTGCACTTTGGAAGTTGTACCCCATAAATGCTTCTGCAATGCAGTTTTTTATAGTGTCTATAGGAAACCCACTTTGTCTCTGTGGCTTAAAAACACTAACTAACCAAGGTCAACTTTCTGTCATTCTCGCACCATAACTGTTAATACTAATAAGTGGGGGTTTAAGTGTACAGTCTCTTAGTGTGTTTGATCTTTTTTTCACTTTTTAGTTTGTCACTGAACTATTTGTACCTTGTACCATTTTTACACAAACATAAAGGGAATATCACTAGCAGGGACTATCTCAGTGCCCTATGTAACAGAGTATTCTTCTCTGTCAATGCATGTCTGTACTTGCACGTTAAGTGCACAGCACACAAAATTAGTATACAGTAAGTGTCCTCAAGCACCCACATTCCTTTTTCACTTGGTAACTAATGAAATTACATTTTTGCAAGAAAGCATTATGTCTCACAGTGTTAGCCATTCCGGTGTCTAGACTGAACTCCATTGCGCTCATTGACTGTGCCAGTGATTTGGCATTAAATGTTGAGGTTGTTTCCCTGACAGACAGTCATTTGAAAGTGTTTTGCAACAATTACCTTATAAGTAGATTTGTTTCTGTGAGGGAAAGAAAATCATACAAAGTGAGGTATAGAAGCAGGCACCCATGTGCTTTTCCAGTAGTATACAGCAGCTTGTATTTTGGTAAACACAGAGATAATATAGGAGAATCTGTTTTTTCAGTTGCACAAACAGTTCAAAAGAGATTTATAATCAAATGGCTTCTAGCATTCTTTATTTTAATATTTCATGGTCATCTTTGGGGGGAAAAAAAACCCAACTTCTTTCCCCTGTTCATCTTTTACTTGACATATGTCAAATAAAATGCACTAATGTTTCTGGATGTGAGACAGCGTGTCTAAAAATACAAGTTTCAACAATCTCTTCAAGATACCTAATGGCTTTCTGGATAGGGAGCTAAACAGCCCATCTACATCTGTTTGCTTACTGAGTATAGCTAGTAGATGCAGTGTATATTTTTCTTCATTAAGTGACAAATTTTTGAACTTGTCCTTAGTAGGAATGAGGGGAAAGAAGATAAATCATTGAAAGATCAAAAGAACTTCCTATTAAGATGTGGACTGTATAGCAAGAGCAACCACAGTTGTTACCCCTCTAACTCTTAATGTAAACTAGGATTCTGTAGATAATTGATTTTGCAGCATGGCAGCCAAACGAAAAAAAGAAAATAAAATCTGGATCAGATTGGATTAACTTAAAAAACCACCTCACTTAAATGAAAGTACTGAAACCATTTCATTTGCTCTTTGCAAAAGTAACTGTTTGATATCAGGTGTTGGTAAAGGAAAGAAATGGAGTTAAAGAGTAGGCTGATGAAGATGAACAAATAATGGTCCTGTGTTTAAAGTTCCCAGATGAGATGTGAAGGAGCTGAGTGCAAGTCACTGGTCTGTGTGTGTCCTGCTACACAAGTCCTGTGTCTCTGTGGCCACATGTCCTGCCGTGGTGAAACGCTGACTGCAGTCTCTGTGTGTGCCCCTGCCAGTACTGCTCGCTGGGAGATGGCATTGCCATGAACCTCCAGGCACTGAAATGGTCTGGGTTAAAGGAGACTGCTTTTACTGGGGTTGGAGTGAGGTGGCTTCTTTTTTTTTAACCAAAATAACTCCTGTGACCTGGTTGACACTACAGACCTGCAAAATGGAGAACAGGTACATGGGACTGTCTCATTAATTAGTCCTCTTTTCGTGGAGAATCTACAAGAACAGGGATTCAAAGCCCCTTCTCCTGTGAGCAGGTTGTTATCAGACTCTGGGACATTCCCTTGAAAGGCTGCAGGCTCTGGTTCAGATTTCAGCTACAAATTAGGCTGTGAGTAGATTTGAACTTGAGTGTCTTGAGAGAAACTAAGGAGAACAATAGTAGCTTCACACTGTGTCATGCCTCAGCTCCAGTGAGTAATGCTAAATTGCTTCCATTGTCACAACCACGTGCTTCCCCTGGTGATCCTAATGGGTCCCTGCAGATCCAGTGGGGATCGCAACACTAGCTGCATACGTTTTTTAAGATTGTTTCAAGATATCATGGAACACATCCAGAACCCAGAGTGATGTTTTCTTTGGGGCCCCAGACCACAGAATGTTTAATTACTGATGCCATTAATAAAAATAGCCACAGGAAAAGGCAGAGTTTAATCTTTTAGAGAAATGTTTGGGGAATGGGGGTTAGGGCGACTTGTTTTAAAGCATAATTTCCCTATAGGTTAGAATCCATATAATTGTAGTAAAATTATAAAAAAGGATTGTCTGCCCATGTGTCCTTTTGTATTCAGATAGTGGGCACATTATACCCTTATTAAACAAGCATTGCTGTTCCTAACTTCTTGTGTATTTTTGTTAGCCATTTCATTTTTTCTGCTAATCTTCACCTAACTTGTAAAGTTTTGATTAGAAGTTTGATGCCAGTTTCAGAGGTGATTTGTAGTTTGGATTTCCTTGCATTTGTTCAGACATAATGAACCCAAATTATAGCTAGTGGGATTTGTAAGCATATTGCAAACTGGGTAAGAATCTAAGCCAGTAAATCTAAGGAGTCCAGAAGGTATCAGATCTTGAATGCAGTGTATACTGAGGACATAATCTACATTACCTTTGACAACTCCTAGACTCTGCTGAACTTTTGAGTTATTTAAAATCACAATGACCACTAGACTTTCATTCCTCTTTCCTCTTGAAGCTCAAATATTAGTTTTGGGACACCTTTTCAAATTGACTGGCCCATTTGTACTTTAAATTACACAGCTAGTAGCAATAATAAGATTTTTACATTCCTGAATATGGATGTGTGTGTCAGAAGGCTCAAGAATGTCAGACAGATGAATTTTCCAAATGAGTCAGCTGAAGAAATGGAGGTAGCCTTAGTGACCCTGTAACATGTATCCATATCTCTAAAAGTTTTTTGAGAACTTGGAAAATTCAAACTGCAACCAAAAAGCACTGTGTATCCCCAGGCAGCTTTAATTTGCATGATCAGCACTTGCTCAGCAGAGTACCATAGGTATTGGAGACCTTGGTGTATATTAAATGGGTCACATTTAACTGTCCTTGAACAATTTCTCCTACGTACTAAACATAAACAAGCTTTTTGTGATATTCAGCATCACTGTTTCTCTTTTCTCCATGTTTGATGCAGGATAATTTTTCTATGGGAAATTTTAGAAGGCCACAGTGAATGTGTTATGCCACTTTCCTCCCATAGTCTTGTTTAAGAATTCTGCACTCCTCTTGTTTCATTTTCCTTGCTGTTTTTTTTCCCTGAGAGTTTGGTAATTATATCTGAGCAAAAATTAAAAAAAGTTGGGTTTTATAACTGAAGATTGTAGGACAAATTACACATCTCATTTAGTTTTCTAAATAGCCTTTGGAGACTGACTGTTCATCTCTTGTCATGTAAATGCACTGTCATGTAAATCCACTGCCTACAGATCAAGCTGTTGGTAACTGGAAAGAAGATGCAAGATACTACTGGTTTTCAGAAGCTGCAGAAGGAAACTGGTAGCAGAGTTCAAATGTAAATAAAGATGGCAGGAAAATGTTCTTTTCTCTTTCACAGTAAAATCCAAAGAAGTCCTTCTTTAACACCCTTTGGTGTTTTCCTGTGATGTTTTAAATAAAAGGTTTTTCCTTTATGTTACGGGAGATACCTTTCTGCCCATTAAAATTCCCTTTTTTTTGATAGCATGCAGGAAACTTTTCTCAAAAGCTAGTGAGTGGTTTTACACTCTGAATAGTTTTGAACAGAACTCCATGAAGTCACTGTATCCTATGTCAAGACGTAAGCCATTCACATTCAGTGAAGAGAAAGAAGAGGAAGAGAGTGGGGGAAAAAACTTTTAAGTTATTTCACACAAAGAAAGCTTTAAAAAGTTTGGTTTTAAGCATGCTACTTGCTTTGATGTAATTGGCTTGCTGTTAAAATTATTGTACACTAATGACTGAAAGAAAGGGACTGTAATTAAATTATAAATTCTATTTCTATTTGCTGTGCACCTCAGTTTAAGAGATTTGTAAGTCTACAGCCCTGTATATGCAAAAGTTCCCTATTTAGATCACCTATTTCCAAAATTCCATATATTGTGAAAGTTTGGATGTTAAAAATGAACATTACTTTCTGTGAAATATGGGGTGATACATCAGCAAAAGAACCAGGTTTGTTCAGGATTATTTGAAATTTGGCCCATTCAGTGTGAAAATCTAAACACGTTAAAAGATTCAATTCTTGGGGAACTGAACATTCCTAATATATACAGGACCTAAAGAACTCTCAAGATAAAATCTTGAATTTCAGTGGCTGAGTTTGAAATAGCTTCTTTTAAAAAAATGTTAATTCTCACTATAACATTCTTTTTTTTTCCTCTCTTTTTTTTTTAAAAAAAAAAAAAGCCTTAGCAATATTCAGGTTCTTGAAAACAGGATTCATAGGACACTTATTGACAAATTGCCTTTAAGAACTTTTTTGAATACATTACCTCCACAATGTTCTTTAATTTGACTGTTTTAAAACAGTTGAATAAGTTGGATAACTCCCTTCAATGTGTTTTCAATTGCAGATCATGGCACTTTCATCCAACAATTTTGAGGAGATAACTTTTAATTATGATAATAAGAACCACATGGGCAATGATTGATGCAAACCTGATGTGTTCTCTTACTTTATTAATCTTCTTAATTAGAGGCAAAGTAGTGCTTAACTGCTGAGAAAGGGAAGAGATGAGTTGTGATGTTCTGTTGCACTTTTGTGACTTATAAAATTTGATTGCTCACCAGAAGAGTGTGTTTACCTGGATATAAAAGGTGAGAGGAACTTGCAAAGGGTTTTCTCCTCTAGCTTTGTTTACCTTCAGCTCTGTATAGTGCCCCATATGGTACTCTACCATTACTGTTGAGGTTATGATTCTCTTCTCTTAGTTTTACTTTAGTTCTACAAGCTTCTTATAAGCATAGGTTGCAAACTCAATTAGAGGACAAGGAAAGGAGAGACAGTTTAACACCACCAGATGTCAGAGCAGTTGCTTGCAAACGGGTAGGTTGTATGAGAAGTTGTGAAAGACCTGTGAGATGTCTTGTTCTTTAACCCTCCTTAGCTTTAGGAGCTGATAATGCTTAGCATGTCTTGGGTCTCCTGTAGCTGTGGTTTGAAGCAGTTGTAGTTTAGGATGGTGTGAAAGATGCATGAACAGGATGATGTTGTTTCAGATGTTAATGCAGATCTTTGAAACAGATACTGTGAATATTTTATCTGAACTGGTTTAATGGATTCACTTGTCCCGAGCATGCAGAAGGTTAGATTCAGTTCCCTATGTGGCTGAGATACTTTGCAAACTTACAGTCAAGGCTTAGGTTTCACACATTTGCCTGGAATTTTTTGTCTTGCAAGCACTCTGAGTAAGATTAATGGCCCATGGTGGAAAAAGAGCATAGAGGCTTTTCCCACTTACTATTGTTGTGATTTATTCTTTCATACTATATAGTGACAATAGCGTACCAAGTGAGTTACTAACGAGTAAAGGTAAGGTCTATGCTCTAGAAAGTTCATATTGTAACTGAAAATATGATATCTCAGGGCTTTATAGAGAGGCATGAAGGCAATGAAATTTCTGGACAGGAAGGGGACAGAAAACTTATGCACATAAGATGTGAAATAGAAAGCCAGTTTGTGATACCTGGATTTTGTGGCTCAGATGAGAAACCTGTAAGTTAACCTATATCTGCACAGGTATTAGTAGAACTCCATAAAATGTTCTGCAAACTGACAAGGAAAGAACTGCACGTACTTTCAGAGACCTGAAGCTGTGTAAGCTTCCTGCACTGCTTTAGCAATAGTTTCTAACTAACGTGGATCGCAGCCCATGTTGTGGCTTGGTTGTCTGCGCTAGCATGTTAGGATGCTGACTTTGGGCCTGATCCAAATGTCTTTGAAGTCAATGGAAGACTTTCAACTTCAGTGAGTGAGCTGTGGAGGTGTTTGGAGGTGCTTTCTTGTGGCAGTCAATTTGGAAATATAAGTGGGAACAGAGAAGGGGAGTTCAGTTTCCTATATCATCTGAAAGAAGGGAAAGAGAAATTATTTATTTATTTAAGAAATATTTGCCAAAAGATCTTTATGCCTGTTACCACGTGAAAAACTGGACTTTTGGGACAGGGGATGGTAATGGAGAGAGAAGGGCAGTTTGAGTGGCCTTACTTTATGACTATTTGTGTGGTAGAAGTGGGTGTGCAGCTCATCATCGACATAAATATTTAGTCAGATACAGTGTGCTTTAAAGCTATTCCAGGCAACCTTTAAGTAGATGTACTAGCACTTAGTGCCATTCAAACGGTGACCTTGTCTGCAAATTAGTTCTCTATGGTTGTTTAAGTGGTGATACTTACAGCAACAGAACTGGAAAAGTTAGGCCTAAAAAAATTGGGCTGGCATTACACTTATTGACAAAATAGTTGTTTTAGCCAAACCCATTCATCCATCCCCAGGTCTGGACACAGTAATTCTCTAATACCACTCTCTAATGTAACAAGAGTGGCACGAGGGAGTTGAAGTGCTCAGAAAGCCTACATTTGTTTCAATCTGTCACACTCAGCATGAGGATGTATGGTGAAAGCATGAAGGGGATATTGCATTTTGGGATTCCTAGAAGGGTGCCCTGGCATATATTCCTACACACATGTTTGTCATATCTACGTTATTGAGCAATTGAATTTAGTAATAATGACCATGAATTAACCACCTGCCAAAGATAAGGAATGTCTACTTTAACCCTCAGGCTGCCACACATGCCTTTATATGGTGCCTACAGCATTCCTCTGGTTGCCAAAGTAGAAGTGTGGCAGCAGACCAAAATTTAACATGGGGGGAGGGTAAGGAAGATACATTCCCTTCCACTTTCTGAGAAATTATTCTTTTGCTCATTTGTTTCAGCTAAACTCTAGCAATAGCAGACTTGTTTCTGCAGATTGTTTTGATTTTGAAAAAGAATGACTCCTTTATGCTGCAAATACATTTCAGCTTTAAAAAATCAGGATCTTTTCAAATTAACTTTAATGTTACCTGAGAAGAGATGTACATTGCATCGAAGGCTTAAAACTGGAAATTATTGGATTTTCTACTAAAATTGTTCTCCACCCTCCACTTCAATCCATCATCTAAATGAGGGAGTGTATATCTTTAAAAATGTAGTACAACTGTGTCTTCAGAGAGTCCAGAGTTGTTCAGAGATTATTTGCCAGTCCTACTTCCTTGCTGTGCATTTCATGCATAAAAACGTGATTGAATCCTCAACATTCAGAGTAAAGCTTCTAAAGGAATAAATGTAACAACTCATTTAGAAAGTTAGCAGACTAACTGGTGGGCATCTACATGGTTGGATTTTTTTTTTTTTTTTTCCTGCTTGGAAACTTGTCTCCTCACAGATATTTTCTAAGATCTGTTCTTCCACAGATGACTAGCCTCTTTTTGATTATTCTATAAAGACTAGTTAAAAATTGTAGTGATATTTCTATTAATTCCCGTTTGAGCACTGACTGGATCATGTTATGTGGATGTAACTACTAGACCTATTTTTTAAAAAAAATATGAAAATGTTTTGGAGAAGAACTTTCAACAAAACTTATCCATCCATTTCCCAAGACTTGATTGTGTCAGTCTTCACAAAGGCGTTTGGTTTCAGTAGCCTGGGAAGTGAGTGTCTGTAGCATGTTGAGAAATGCGACTTGTCCCAGAATAGTTTGGTTTGGAGGTGTGTTGGTTGGTTTTTTTTTTGTTTGTTTGTTTGTTTTGTGTTTTTTTTGTTGTTTGTTTGTTTGTTTGTTTTTTGTTTTGTTGTTTTTTGTTTTGTGTTTTGTTTTTTAAAGTGAGCTGTTTTCCCTGCCCCCCTTCTCCTTTTCAATACTTTCTGATGGTCTTAAGTTCTCCTAACTGGTCTGCCTTGACCTTATAACTTGTAGAAACATCCATATGGAAAACATCAAGATGCTTAATGACTTTCATGATTTCTTTAGGAGGGGAAGAGAGAGCAGGGGAAACAAAGTTCATTCTTTGTACAGTAAGCTCATTGGTATACCTGAAGTGATCAGTCTTCTCATCTGTCTCTCACAGTAGCTGACTGTAGTCACAAAGGCTGCCTCCTTGCTGCTTGGGAGTTAGGAGCTGATGGTACGAAGGAGAAAGGTTCCTCATCCTTTAGAGTGGGCTGTGAAAAGCTAGGCAGCTAAATGGCTGCTAATAGTTTTACTAGCTTGAGGAGATCGTCTAAATCTCCTGTTCCATGCACATGATTTGGAAGAATCTGTCTGGAGCAGTTTCAAGTCCCTTTTGCACTACCTGAGTTATGGGGCTGAGGATCTAGACTAAGCAGCTAGCAATGACTTGCAGTACTTTATTGTCCCATAATGTTAGACTGTAAATGTGCTGTCATGTTCATCTTGCAGAGTGTTCTTAGTGGCTATCTAGAACTTCCCTGAGATTCAGATTGGACTTCCTCCATTTCTACTTGGTAAGGCTGCTTTGCTGATAGTACTTGAAAAAAATCCTGAAGTGGAAAGAAGTACAGGCAACACAAAAAGAAATACAAATTTTCAGTATCAGCTGAAGTGATCACAGGACATGGGGTATGTTTTTAAAAGATTTCTCTCATTTCTTTCCTTAGGAGTCACATTCCATGAGTGGTTAATTTGGGCTGGACTGTGTCTTAAATTTCAATAATAGTTCATGCTAACATAGAAGTATATAACTTTGTCCTGCAAAATGTTGTACAATGCAGTCCCTTACACAGTCTTTATCTTGCAGTTTTAGCTTCCCCCCTGCATCCCCCTTGAAACATAGGTGGTCACCCAAAGCAAACAGAATTCCTTCTACTCCCTCCACATCTGCTATGTGTTATCTGGCACTCACCTCTGACCCTGATATTCATCATAAGAATAAGAATTGCATCCTATTCAGCTGGTTGCATGCACTTTAACTCCAGTGATCACTGGCTTTTGAAATAGCATGTGCTGGGAGCAGAAACTGCTGAGACAGCATCAGAGTGTTCAGACTGGACTGTTCTACTTTCTTGTATGCTTTTGGATAATTAAACAGAATTCTGGAGAAAAGCAGGTCAGGACAGTGTACTTGGGGACAGACTTTGATATGGTTTTGGATTATACTTGCTACTGAATGCAATGAAACAAGTTTGATACTGTCTCTCAATGGGAAGGATTTTTGAAAACAGACTAGTTCTCCTCCCTAGCTGCTGTATCAAATGACATTATGCATCTGTATAGAGAAACACTATCCTTCTGTATGGAAGCAGTAAGTTTGAAAGTATGTTTGTGTTGCAAACAGCAGTTAGTGATCCTCTTACTTCGGTTTAAGAACACCATCCTTCATGAATTAGTGGTATCATTCAAGAAACTAAGTGATTTTTGTTGTGAGAGTTTTAAAATATGACCTTAAATGTGAGGATCCATATGTTATGTTGACTACAGATCTGGACTCTGTGCTAAATGGAACCCATCTGAAATTTTCTTTTTTCACAAGGATGAACATAATTACTTTTTGGACACTGTGGAGGAAGAAATAAAACTGCCAGTTTGCTCACCAAGGGTGGATCAATTAAAACTTTGGGAACTTCTGAGTTGGAACTAGAATCTTCTTTGTTTACTGCAAGCGTTCTGATACTTTCCTCTCTTCTTTTGTGGCAGAGGTGCAAGGGAGAAACCCTCTACTAGTCCCCTAATCTTCAAACGCACATCTTCGATTGAATTATGGTCATACTCACGCAGTGCTCTCAGTTAAATAATCTGGCTTTGGCCTGTGGGATAAACTGCAAAAATCTTATAGGCCTGTAGCTGGCAAGTTCATCTCCCTCTCGCCTCCTCTCCACCCCACTTCCCTATCCCCAATCCTTTTGCTTTTCAGAAAATGATTTGGGAACCAAGTGTTGTGAGACCAAAGTGGTTTACCAGTTGCCACTATTGCCCTTCAGTGCTACAAGCTGCATGATTGATTACTGACAAACAAAACTAATACCACCTTGTACCAACACTTTTGGGCAATCTCTGTCATCCCAGCAAAAGCTGTTCTTTCATGGGCACTTGTCAGAGGGCCATTATGTGGATTACAATCATCTAGTAATGCTTAGTGATACATACTGATTATCAGTATGTAAATAGATTTTTTTTTTTCCTTTAGAATAGTGATGCTGCTTCACTTGCCAATTTTGTTTCCTTGAGTATGTCTCTATTTATATTTAGTAAAATTAACAAGGGATGAAATAAGTGTTGAGGATGTTAATTATGTAATTATATGAGCAAAGAGGGACCATGTAATGGGCAGAGAAGAAAAATGACAAAGACCTTACATGAAGAAATTAAATCTCATCTTAGCTTTTTGATTAAGGTCCTCATTTTTGCTGTTGCCAGTGGTCACTGGTGACCTCAAATGCATGAGTGAAGGAATTTATTTGTTGTCTGCATTTATTTAAGTATGCACAAGTGATATATCTGATATATGTTCATGTTAGTTACTCTTTTTTTACCAGTAGACTAAAATATGAGAGGCAGGATTCTCATCCAGGAAATCATCTGTTTGGAAAGGACTGTAAAGTGAAATGAAAAGGGTCGTATGAACTTTAGTGGTATCTAAGTGGTTTCAGTTTGTGCATTGTTAAAAATCACGCAGTGTCCTTTGGTGCCCTTTTCATCTTGTGTATTTTAATAAAGAAGACTGGTTAGTTTGAAAGGTAGTTCTCAGTATCAGAATTGACTTCTGATCACCCTATCACTTCACAATTCTTTATACATCAGAAGCACTTGAAAGTATATGCACATATTTGTAGGGATTTTTCGTTTCCTCTGGAGAGGTTCAATTCTTTATGCTAGAATTCTTCTTATTGTGAGTTATTTTTATAATCGAATCAAAATTGTGTAAGCTGATACAGCCCCAAGTTACCTTTGTGATCTGCAAAATCCTCAGAATGGCCAAATAGAATAATTTTGTCACTTGTTTGTCATACCAGTTTTGACAATGGGTCATTCCATAGATGTCTAAAATGATCTTTAGCCACATTTTATGAAGCCAGAACTGTAATCCAATAACAATTTTCTGGCTAAGTGCTTCTCAGTTGCCACTGGGGACTAACTGCATCACTGTTGCTGCTCTTAAAATGAGCTTAAGCTGAAAGGACACAAATTTCATAGTTCTTTCCTTATTTTCTTGAGAGTAATCTAAGAAAATAATATTTTAAATAATTGCATTCTGGTTCCTGTGGGACATCAGCATAATTGCATTGAGGATACCTTCATTTTTTTATGCATTTATTTATTAACAAAGAAGTACGTTCCATCTGTAAACAAAACGATTGGTCCAGTGGCACAAAACAATAAAGCAATGAAGCCTCTAGTTCATTAAATTGGAATATAGGGATTGAATTACTAATTTATGTTGGTTTAAATTTCATGTTATAAATTATAAGATTCTAAGATGTAAGGGAAAAATGTTCCCCATGATGCAGGCTACCTACAGTTCCAGCCAGGAAGATTTATATAAGGCTTATTGGAGATGAAGGAAGTAGAGGTACTGAAGACAGACTGAGGTGTGGTTTGTCTGGTACATTAGTGGGCATGTCACAGAAGGCACAAATGAAACAAACAAAAAAACAAAACCCCAAACAAACAAAAATAACCCAAACAAACAAACAAAAACCCAGCAAATCCAAAGCCTTATTTAAACTCAGGATACTCTGGAGGGGTTACTTTTAAATACGGATAGCTTAAAATGCTGGTTTCTGAAACTCCTCAACATGAAGGTCAGGTAACAGAAGAAATGAACAGTGAGAAAGAAAGATGCTTCATAAACCTTAAGTGTTTTCATTTCATTCCTATGTTATCTCTCCTGTCATCCACCCTAGTGTTTTATTCAGTGTAATCTTGTATTGAAAACTTTCTTGTGAATTTCAATCTGCTATTAAATTCCCTCTATTCTGATCATTTTAGTTTAATTTCCGTGTTTAACAGTCTCTGGTGTTGCCTGTAGAAGCAAATATAAAACCCATATAAGACAGTATGTTCTCGTCAGAGTTATTATGTTGACTGGATTCCTACTACTGGGACCTAGTCCTCTGATTTTGGAGATGAAATCTTAACTGGCTCTTATTTCAGCCTTTGAGAGCACAGGCAAGTCACTTTCTGAGAACAGCATGTGCCTCAGCATTGCACTTCTCCAAAAGTTGTGTTCATTTTCTTCTTAAGTAACAGGAAGTTTTTCACACAGTCTGCCCTCAGATTTTCTGGAGAAACACTAGCTGTTTCCTTTTCTTGCATAAAATTGATAATTAATCTAAGCCACCTGTATGGCAATCTGTCACGAATGTTCGGGAATTGACAATTGATTTAATGAATCTGAGATGATGTGATGTCTCCAGTGTTTCTTCAATGGAGCCACATTTACTACAAATTTAAACTGCCTCCCTCCTTCATTTGAGCCTTCTCCTCATCCTCTGTGGGCTTTTGTTTGGAAACCAAATAAGGAGAGCAGGGTATTTTAGTTTTGTCTCTATTCTGTACCACCATTTACCTTTTAAGTGTTTTAAGGAAGCCACTACAGTGACTAGTTTAATATATCTGTGAAATAGCATGTGACATGTTTGTTTTACAGTGTTTCTCAGGTGGAAGATGCAGCTATGATGGGGGTATTTGCCTGCTAAAAGTGTAGTCTTTCTTTGTAGAAAACTTACTCAGTTAATTGATCTACTCATTGAAGTACTTTGAACCACTGTTCATTCTGATACACAGAATAAAAGATCAAGGTTATTCCAGGTTAAAAATTGCACTTGTTTCATAGGAAGGGAGATTTCAGTCTCTTCTGACCACTAGAAGTAGTCTGCTCTGCTCTACCTCAGAGTTGGGCAAAGACTATGAGCCCTCAAGGAAGTCAGCGAGGCACTTTCATGAGTGCCAGCTCTCTGCTCAAAGCAAGGCCAATTTGGATCAGGTTCCTCAGGGTTGGTCCTGTCAAGTTTTCAACATCTCCAGGGGCAGGGATTGCACAATCATTCTGGCCTGCTTGTTAGTGTTTTACTATCCCAATTGTGATATTTTTTTTCTCCTTTTAACAGTATTTAATTGCAGTATTCCTTGTTGCAACTTGATGTCTGCTATCTCTCATCCTGTCATTTGGACATCTCACAGAACAGTCTAGCACACTCAGTAGCTGAAGACTACTTCAGACTGTTTTTGAGACTAGCTGCAGCTGCCTTTGTTTTGGTGAACCTTCTCTGCCTTGAAGAGCTTCAGAATTTTCAAGGAATAGTATGCTGCCTTTAGTTTCTTGGACCTTATTTTTAGCATTTTGTTGAACCTCATCTAAAGTTGATTGAACAGGGGTACACAAATTCTTATACTTTTGTGTAAGAACAAGGTTTTCTATTTCAAGGTCTGCAATGTGGGCACATGTGGCATCTGTATGATGTATAATTTGGATTTGATAATCGTATTCTCAAAAGCTGGTTTGTGAAGGACAGTCGTGCCTTTGCAGGTCATGCTTTTGCTACAAAAACTCATGACACTGAGTGCATTATCTCACCAAACCTGCCTGTATTTCCCTTGAGGCAAAGTCTAAACACCATAAACCTTGATTGTTTCCAAAGGCTCAGAGAGGCCCAGGGGTCCTGAGCTCTAGTTTGCGCTGATTGTCCATAATGTATTTGAAGCTTATCTTTCTATACCTCATTGACTCAGAGTATATAAGTGTTTGCATAATATGAAAACTGTAAATGAAAGAAAGGTGCCAATTATCAAATATGAAACAGATTTCAGTGTGATAAGACATTCACTTTTCATTACAGATCTGGCCTTGCTATTCCTTAATCCTGCCAGGAGGATGATGCTAGGAGGTTTTATGTATACTTGGCTGGACAAGATAATCTTTAAATAAGTTTAATTACTAACTATCTCTTTTGTTGTTTGTGGTTTTTTTTCCTAGTGTTCTCAAGTGGGAGATAATCTGACATGCAAATAATCTACAGCACAGGTAAGTCACACTATTTTACATATTTGAACTTTTTTTACAAAAGTATTGAATTTATTGATGTGAAATTGACAATCTGCAGATCAGGAAAGCAAGGTCTAAGTACTCTAGAAGTACTAGCAAAATGACAGATACAGAGTTGGAGAACGCATCACATAGCTGTAAGTAATTCTAATGCTTTCTCTTGAATCTCTTCATTGAAACACAAGCTTCTGGGTCTGTAAGTCATCCTCACATGCCAGAGAGTTCAACCTGTTGTTTCCTCAGCTACAGTTTTGTGTGTGAATTCCCTTCTCTCTTCTGTGGACATGTACACCCCTACCTTATCCAGTCAGCTATTTTCTGCCATGGGGAAGTGTAAAAGCTGTTCTCTTCCCCTGCCTTCAGAACAAATAAGGGTGTGGATTTGCTCTGTTATTTTAAAGGAGATGTTCCTCTAATTTGGGAGTAATGAGATTAATTACTTGAAAAATAAAGAGCTTTCATTTTTCTTCATTGTGTAATAGATGCTATTTTTCTGAAGTAAATTACTGAATTATATACTTCAGAGATGTGTCTGTGAAGAAACAAGTAGCTGATCATTTTAGAAATTTGAGTTTATATCAAACAACGTGAGTTGATAGACAAATATGTCTTGAGATTTTTTCTCTAACTCTCACTGATTCTTGCCAGAAGCATATTATCAGATTAAGAATATTTTACCATCAGAATAAATTACTGAAAATTTGTGCTGGACTCTGTGCTCCAAGGAGCATCTACTAACATTGGTCAGATGCAGCCCACCTGGGAGAACACTGTTGCTAGCTGCTTATAATTATGTATATAAATCCTCTCATGAGTGTCACATGCAAACCACAGCTCCTGTTATCTTTTCCCTTTCCTTGCATCATCCTTCTTGTCCAACCAATTTCTGACTCTCTCCATTGCTCCTTTGAAGTGGGTTTGCTCTTTTCAGCTCCAGCACAGGCATTTCTGCATATGCAGCTCTCAGCTGCGTTCCACGGGCCTATATTCTAGATGCCTGTGAAGACCAAACAAAGCATTACTGTCTACAGCACAAAGTATATAGGAATACATCTGGAAGAGGGAAATATCAGCTGCCTGATAACAAGGAGGCCACTGTGGATGAAGAACGATTGTAAGAAATTGTGGCTAGAGAAGAAATAATCTGTCTATTTTAAGTTACTCTTTTTTTTTTTTTTAATATTTATTTTGCCCTGACAAATTAGGAGTTTTAAGCCTACTGCTGTGACATTAGTTATTTCTTGTCTGAGGTATTGTATTTAGTATTGTACTGTAGTATTGTGGACAGGCTGTGAAGGGGCTCAACACTGTGGATTTAGTTTTGTAACCATGTAAGTGGACTCTCTGACGAATCACATATTTTGTTTAGGAATAATTTGTTCTTTAACAGTGATCTGTTGGTGACAGGATGGAGTTCAGTTTTCGCAGATGAGGTTCAGGATGGGAGACTGTTCCCCAAGTAGATGACATCTCTGTGCCTTTGCTGTCCCTCAGTCTGCCTGTGTGTTGTCTGCTCTTTCTCTAGGTCACGTACATAGTGTGAGCCCCCTACATCTGTGAGGACTCTGGCAAAGATGGGGTGTTTGTCTCTTAAGCACTGTCACGGATTACATGCTAGCTATGTCTGATCTGTTAGGCTTCAGACTTCTGTTAATCCAGGCAGGGTCCTCTTTTGATCCTCCCATTACTTTTCATGGCAGGTTTCAGGGCATCAGAATTGTTACACAGGTGACTGGACTAGGCATCAATATACAGGTGAAGCACATAAAATAAAAATATTGGTAGCTAAGAACAAAAAATGAAACACAGAGAGGATATTGCAAGCATTACTTTAGAACAAGGGTAAAATTCCTTTCCAGACTGAGTGGCCAATATTAGAGAGATGGAGAAAGAGATTTTAAAGGTTTGGCTTGATATGCATACAATAACAGTTCTTAAAAACTTAAAAGAACAAAGTAATTTGTGCCATAGCACACCTGAAACAGTTTATTTCAGCACACCTGAAACAAGTTGCATCTTCTTTTGTGTTGAGAGTAACATCATAATATTCAGGATCTTTTTTTTCCTGAGAATCTTAAACATAAACACTGTTCTGCACACTTGATTTTTATAAAGTCTGGATTTAAAAGAGATGTGGGGCACTGGCTGTCCTTTTTTTCTATGATGGCATTGGGGGAGTTGTAGTTCTCATTTTAGTTTATTCCTTATAAACGCATACCAGTATAATGTTGTTCAACCAAAAAGCAGCCATTACATTTGTACTATTTAGGTATATTGGACAAGTGGTAATAAAGCAGACAGTAGCAGGTTTTTCTTACATTTTTAAAAACGTATTTGATAGCCTTAGTGTTATTGTCAGAAAAAGCAGCCTTCTGGTTCTATCATTTCTATCAAATGCCACTGCCTTAAACTAACTGGCAGGAGGCTCTTTTCTACTCACCAAGCAGTTTACTAATTCAGATAACTTCTCGGTCATCAAGGGCTCCTTCTTTGGTCACACCAAAATCATTGTGACAGTTCCAGGTAAGAGTATTTGGCAGGGATAGCTCAAGGGTTCATTCTTTTCAGAATGTTTACTTTACCTGACATATCTTTCCTAGGTGCCACAGTGATTAGTCATCTGTACATTATTTAAGGGAAGATAAGGAATACTATTCTCTTCATACAAGAAACAGCTAGGGGGTGTAAAATAAAAATAAATAAATAATGAAACCCCCTCAGCACTGACAATGACATGCTAAGAGAGAATTAAAATAAGTTGCACAACAGCAAAACACTGTGGGCATGTATATTCTAAGTAGGACAGAGAATATTGACTGCCGTTGAGATTGCCTGAAAATTCTCACTTATAAACTACTGTAAACAAGATTTTTTTAAATTTATTTTTAATCTTCACAGACTTTAACTGTTTGGGTTGATACCTTCCATCTTGGGCTTCCTCTTGAGGCAAAATATTTGGAACGATCAAATTGTTTTGGCTGTTTTAGCAAGGAAGTGAACATGTATTGCTCTGTATAAAATTTTGATAACTTCCCCCCCCAATTGAATCTTTTGTTATTTCAAAATACCATCAAAATCTACTGTCAAAGTGTGATCTTCTTTCCTTGAAGTACTGGTTCCTGTTGAGAAAGATGTTATTGCTGCTATATTTCATGAGCTGAAATGTTAGAGGTTGGTACAGTGACTCAAAACATTGCCAGTGATGCTACTGAGCCATGGGCTCATCGGTGGGATTCCATGCTGTGGCATTTGTGGAGAGCTGGATAGCTCTGAATTTTTAGAAACCTGGTAATTTGCAAATAAAAACTGAGATTGCAAGTTGAGAGTTTAAAATCGGGGTGAAATCTGAATAAAGTAAGGACAGCATTCACTTAATGAGCAGTTAAAAGATTTCATTCAAGTATTTAATTCAAATATTTTAAATCCGGTATTTTATTTTTTTCTCTTAAGTGTGTGCCTTCGGGCCATTTTTATTGCATGCTTTTCAAAACTTGCTCCAGAGACAGAATTATTAATTTCCTCCTAGGTTTCTATATAGCACTCAACACTACAGTGCTTCACAAACCATTAATGAAGTTATTTTCACAACACCCCAGTGAAATGAGGAGGAATTATTGTCCTCATTTGACAGATGGAGACTGGGACACAGTAATTCAAGGTTGAAAGTACCTACTAATTTGGGAACCCAGTCTGAGAAATCCTTCTCCGGTCTTTTTCAGAATATGTAACATTAGGTAATAAGCTGAAAGTACAGCTCCCTTTAACTTCAGCTGCGTTTGTGAGTGATCAGCACTTTGAGCAAGGTAGAACCCAGGTTTCAAGTCAGGCATGGAGCGCATGAGGAATATGCAATTGCTGACCGTGTGTAAAAAGCCTGGTTTTAAGAAACCTGTCCTGTATCACATAGACTGTCTTGTAAGCAGGTGTAGACTCCAAACTCTCCAGGGCAACTTTTAAACTACCTTAAGTAGTAGGAGACTCTTTTTTTTCTTTTCTTTTTTTTTTTTTTTTTTTTTTTTTAAATCTTTGTTCCTGCATTCCTTGCTCATTACATAACTGAACCTTAGCAGTGCAGAGGGCAGCCCTTCTCATTACCAGGCAGCAGCCTCCTGCCCTGCGTTGATTCATCCTGCAGACAAGTCCACGCCATGCCTTGTGGAAAACTCAGTTTGTGATGTGTTTACCAAATGTCAAACTCTTGTCCTGTCTTTGATCACAAGCAACTAAAGTCTGAGGTGTATCAATGAAGAGAACTACAGAGTAGTAATGAGATGGCAAGTATGACATAAAATGGCTCTGCATGTTTCTGTAGGCAGATACAGTTTGAACAGTGATGAATACTGCTTAACTGTACTGATCTCCTCCCATTCCCCACCTCTTGTCCCTTGTTTTATACCTAGATCCCAAACATTTTAGGGTAGGGACTACTATGTTTTGCTTGTATAGAACTTAATATAGAGTGATCTTTATAAAGGGTCCTCAGCTGCTCCGATAGAGTCCCTCTGTGTTCACATTACTCATGGTATCATGTGAAAAAAAGAAAAAAAAAATCAGTTTCTCAGCTACTTAATTGAAATATTTGCTATATAGACTGTCCCTGTGGACCTCAGAGGTGGTGGTCACTGACAGTTTCCTATGCATATTGCCCACCTAGAATGTTGTAGGGAGAATTGCAATTTGTTCACTAACTTTTGTTTCTCTTAAGTGAATTTAATGTGTTTTATACTTTTCAATTTACTAAAGTGCTAGTAGTTTATTAAAACAGAACATTAAATTGACCTGTATACCTGTATCACAGGACTGTTGTGAAGATTAATAATTAGATAATGTTTGTAAAGCACTTTTTATAAGTGAAATGTGCTATAAAGTGCTAAGTATTGTTATTGCAGCATGATAGAGATCACAAAACACAAGTGAATTAGCTCTAGGTTTAATCCTTATAAGGCAAAGCATACCAGGGGCAAAATAACATTACAGTTATTTTTCTTACATCCAGCACTTCATTAACTACCACATAGGGTTATATAACTCTGTGAGAGTCTAACTTAGTAACGTTTATAATCATAGCAGGAAAAGTTCTCACGGGTTTTGCAGGCAAGTCTTGTATGTACAGCCTTTAAGGTCACACAGAGTTCCTCCAGCTATGCAGCATTAGTTCCTCCAGTTGCATGTAGGGACATCACTGCCCACTTTGGCTCTCTCCAAGTTAACCCCTATCACAGGGGAATGCCACTGCCTGTGTTAGATAATGCATGTCCCTGTATACAGGTCTTCACTGCATGTAAAGTGACATAATGCCATTGAATGAATACAGACATCTATATCTTCTGAGGATTTTACCATGCTTTCTCTCACCAGCTCATTTCCACAGTCTCAATCACTCCTTAATCTCTGCTTTTCCTATAAATTATTACTGAAGATGTGAGAAAGACACACCCCAGCAAATCCTTTGCTTGTTTTCTGGCTCCAGTCAAGTCTTTAAAGGCTTTCAGAAAGTCAGTCAGCACTTTCTTTCCTCTTTAATTCTCACTTACTGCTTATCTTGCTGCAGGTGGCCTATTGCTTCTGCTGCAATCATTGCTTTTCCTGAGGTTGCCATAAGCACAGAATATTTTCTTAAGTCCAATCCTGGTGCTGCTTGTTTTCTGCCCCATCCTCTGCAGGACAGTCTTAAGACAGAACCTTGAGAAGTAGCATTTGTTATTTGCTGTAGCTACCTGCTGTTTTCTGAAAAGAGGAATGTGAAGTAGCTTCATCAAAAAAGTGGTGTGACAAAACTTTGCAAGATGATCCATTAAAAAAATTATATGCCTCTTACAATTAGATTTTCCCCTCTTAATTTTACACTAGCCATCCTAGCCTGACTGAAGCATTCCTTTGTCTTATTGTATTAAAAACAAAACATGCACCAAGGCACCATGTCCTCCACTACAGTTCACATCCAAAATACTGTGGTGAGTTTAGTGCATACATTTGCTTCTGAAATCTGCAAAATGTGTGTTAAAATGTCAGGTCTGTTATGGTGAGTGATGAAGAAAAACCAGTTACCTTCAGCACCAGGTACACGAGCTTCAGCTGAACAATTTGTTGACACCTCAGTCAGGTGTTAGTCAGGATCTAATTGCAGCTGATAAAGCAAATATGCAAAGCACCTGTGTTGGGAGAGATCTGCAGTCTACAAGATCATGGCTTCTTATCCACATTGTCTTTAGACCTCCTCAACATATCCTGCTTCAAGTGGTCTCAGGCAGGTGACGTTGGGGTCCTCTGTAAGAACTCTATTAACCTTCGTGTCCAGATGCTGACTGTGGCACATGAAGTTACCACGTGGACTAGAACAGATGGAGGCTGGAGAGAACCACAGCCCTGTGACCTGCCCTGGACCACAAGCACATTCATCTGTGCAACAGGGGTACCTGAAGTTGCCCTGTGAGACTTGCCCATGACGTAGCTATGTTGGCCCTTCTGTGCAAAGCAAGGTAAGCAGGGGTGAACTTGATCATAAACATAGCCCAGTGCCTTATGTGCGTGCTGGTACAGGTAACTTTGGGAGGTAAATATGAGAGGTGCTAGAATGAAAATGTAGATGAACAGGCAAAAGATTTGATTCAAGGACCTGCTGGTATACTTCTATTGTACTTGTGGCTTTGTGTAGTGGTAGGATTTCTGTGTGAGTAACACAATGAGGAGAGGGAACTGTAACTCTGTAAAGGAAAGGGAAGCTCCACTTTACCCAAATTGGAACCAGCTGACTCCAAAAACCAACAGGGTGGGGAGGGGATTATTTATAGTCAAACCAGCAAGGGGAGGATTATTTATAGCCAAACCTGGAAGCAAGACGACAGGTGGTGAGGAGCACTTGGGTCAGACAAAGACATCTGCTAGGAATGTCAGCAATACAAAGGTAACCCTGTATCCAGTAGTAAACGATGGGACAGAAATTACAGCTGACCTGGAGGAAGAAGGTTGCAGAGGCATATTTGAGGGAAGTAACAACATGTCAGACAAAGAAATTAACTAAAGGTAGGCATGCTGCCAAAAATAAAATCTATATAGCAATGAGAGACTTAAAGTCAAAAGTAGGTGAACTAGGTGCCTGGGGATGGAAGAGGACTGACCTTCACAAAGTAAGTGCAACTCAAACAGTTGATACAAATGCAATATTGTAGTACATAATTATTAGCTGGACAGAATGGATCAGATGCTGGAGTATCTCAGTACATGACTATAAATGATATAGAACAGACCAGCCATGAGGATGGGGTATAGCTTTCTGCAGTCCAACCAGCTAATATTTCTCAGTGAAAAGGCATAGAATAACTTGACAGGGAACTACTGTTCTTCTAGTACAGTGTTTTTAAATGTTTTAGGAATATCATAAGCTTTGTGGAAGTGCTTTGGTGTGAGGTTATTTTTAAATCAGAAAATTCACAAAAAATAATGGTAGGTTTATACTACTTGTTGTCTGCTCAACTAAATGATGTTGAACACCTTATTCTTGTTCTCACTAATGTTGCTTACTGTTATTCTGCCATTATATAATGTAAACAGAATTGCATAGAGACCTACTGCTTGAGTGTAAAGAAGGGTTAGTGTAAATGAAAATTGTTCCTTACCTGTGTAGTTGTGAGGAATATCGAAGAGGTAGCATTTATGCATCTGTAAAATGGTTGTATGTGGCAACAGGGAGATGTTCAAACAAGCGATTTCTTGACAATTCAGATGATTACGCTGAAGATCAGCTCATTCTTCAGACAGGCAGAAATGGAGAGTTCTCAGTTATACATTAATTGCTTCAAGGTATCTATTTATACTTAGTGGCCACAGTATATTTAGGTTTCGTGTATCTGGGAAAGAGAGCACAGTAACCTCTCTGGTTCAACACTGGAAATCCACTGCTGGACTGTTCAAACCATTTTGAAATGTGCTTTGTGATGTTTGCAGTGTCTAAAGCAAATTCGATGGGCTAGAAAAATTTCTCACGCTATATTGTGTTCTGGTCATTTGCTATTTAAAAAAAAATAATTAAGAAATGTGTAGTTAGAAGAATCCTAGAGATAGTCAAGGAAGGACTTTACTGTAGGTGAGACTTGGATTTTTAATTCAGTGGGGAAAGGTGCAGAATGAGGAACTCTAAAATGGAGATGACTGTTTGAGAGGGGAAAGGGAATGACTTGATAAATAAGAAATACAAAACTGGTCAAATGAAATTTCATGCATCTCGTAATTAGCATATAGAACTCATTACCATAAGATATCATGGGAGCCAAGCACTTAAGAGGATTGAGAAAGATCAGACATTTGTGTGGGTAATGAGAGAATCCAGATTACATTGAGTAGAATAAAAACATTAATAAAGATGTAAAATTTAATGCTTGTGGGCAGGAGCCACACACGTGTGGATGAGGTTCCAAGGAACCTCCATGCTTGAGGTGATTATTCCATAATTTTCCCCTTCGAGGTTTTTTGCCTTTCTTTGTAGCAATAGATGCTGATGCAGTTGATGATCTGCAGAGGAACTATGTGTTCCCTTGCATTTCTGCTTGTGTAGAGAAGAGGGTACTGCAAAAATATGCTCCTCTTTGGTGCTTCTCAGGAGGAAATAACTTTTAGACAATTGTAGAGAACACAAGCAAAGTAACCTCGCTGTAATTAGCATCAGGGCCTGGCCTCTCAGTTGTGTGGAAGAAAGACCTGTTCACGTTATCGTTAGTTTGCATCTCCCCATGGCTGAGCCAGGAGTGAATTCTGTGTAGCGCGGAGTCCTAGATGACGTTCTGCAAACCCATTGTGATTTTTTCCCCCCATCTTCTCCTTCAAAGAAAATTTATCATTTGAAGTACGTATATACATTATTCATACTCTGCAAGCAATGGTTCCTCACCTATAATCTGCCTCATGCCGATGCTCTGCAGGTCACAGGTTGCGAGGGGTCTCTAATGTTAGGTCTGTTGCCTGGATGTCTTGGTGCAGCCCCAGCCTGCCAGGTGAGCCAGCACAGCAGATGCGCTTTCCACCCCTGCCCTCCATCAAGTTGGGACTGCGTCTAGCCACGTGGTGGTCTGTTCCCCTGACCCCACTGTTCAGCATGATGAGATGGAATCGCTTTCCCAAACAGAAGTGAATCTTACCGATTAAAAATGGCAGTAAATTGCTGCTAATGTTTTTGTCTTTTCTAAGGGTAGTGCATTTAATCCTGTGTTTTGCTGTTGCTTGACCCTATGGCTACTGCGGACACTTCCAGGCACTGAATTAATCTGAATGGAAATACAGGCAAAAAAGCACGGTAGCCACACTGTATTTATTATGGATTTGAGAAGGAAGAAGAAACTGCTTCAGCACTGCCTCCTTTTCATACTTCATATCTCTAAAAGTAGCCAGTTAATTACATTCCATGGTTACTGCTATTGTAATATGTGCTTATTTGAAGTGCAAAGATAATCATCGATTGTACACTCTTGACTACACTATTAATGGTTTCAATACCCACATTGTGTTTACATTTTGCTTTATAACTAACACTTAGCCATTGTGGTTTTAACATGTAATTCAATGAATACCGTCTCCATGTAATGCCCTTGCCATTTCATTCTGCGGTATTAAGTGTTGTTTTTCTAGGAAGGTCTTGAAATGTGGGGCATTATGTATGAGTTATGCTAATTTGTTAGGGCAATGAATACATTAATTTCATTAGTAAATGGCCTCAAAGCAATAATTACCAGTGTAGGTGTGTCAGAAACGATCATGTTCAGTTTTGCCAGTTAATTATTAAGATTTTGTTCTAAGGGACCCAGATTTGACATCCAGCTTCAATTTAGCCATAAATAAAAGTCTGAAGTATATAAGGCTGAAGAACTCTAGCCAAGAACTTGTTTTGCTCTTAGAAATTTCTACATTTTGTCTAATTGTGACTGCCAATAAGATGCCAAAATAATTAGTGTCAGTGATACGAGGTTTATACTATACCTCCCAAAAAGGCACATCATAATGAAAATAGCAATTGTGCTTTCTCATTCCTCTCGTCTCGCCTTATGTTACAGAATACTGAATTATTCAATGGTAGTATTACTTGCTAGCACAGTATTAAATTTGAAATGGCTGCAGTTTATTGTTAAAGCTGAAGGGTGTTTTTTAATGGAGTTTACTTCTAATGGCCTAATTAGGTTTCTAAGTTATATGCATGCACTTCTTGAACTTTACATGGCTAACACTGTAAAGGAGACAAATGGAGGCACCTGTGCACCTGGATTACTTTCCATAGATGTGACCCTATTCTTAATTACAGTGGACCTGTTGAGAGCACTTCATGAACTGCTGTTCAGTAATAATATGTTTTTAGGCACCTTACAACTGTATTTTTTCCAAAGGAAACTTGGAAAATTGTGTACTTGAGCTAAGATACATTTCTCAATTATTAAAATTGGTAGTAAATAAGAATTCTCCACTGTTTCGTTTTTGTGGCCTGCTTTGTAAAAGAGAGACATAGAAGGAGGGACAGACACCCTCTTTTCTCATTACTGAAGTTACTTATAGCTTCTTTCAAAACATATTTTATATTGTAAATTGCAAGGGGGAACTTTTCAGATCATTACTGAATAATGATGAAAAAAATAGAGCTGATAGCTGTTTACTGTGTCTTTTTAGTTACATCATCAAATGTGCTGCACTGCTCAGTTGTATCATAGGAAAATGCACATATATGGAAGCAAAGGACATATAGGGCTCCCTATATTTCCCATTGGTGGACGTGGACAACAGCCGGTCACAGCAGCAATTTCAGCTCTGAAATACATTTTATAGTGAGTGCAGGCCTCTAGCCAAGCTCTCGGGTTTAGAGCAGAGGCCATCGTTAGTCCAGTCCCGTAAGTACATGCTCTGCAGAGTTTGCTCCCTGACCTTATTTCATAATCTCAAGCAGAGTCTGTGAATAATAATATCACATCCAGCTTCTTAGATTTACAGATACAAAGAGTGGATGTCTAATTGTGGCTTTCTTCTTTTGCATGATTGATAACTTTCCATTAGTTAAGCTGATATTCAGTTTGCTTTGGGACAGATATAAGCAAATGCAACTGATTTCACAATGAGTTTTGGCATCTGTCTGGGCGGACTGGTTACTTGGTCTTCTTTCTGGTCAAGCTCCTGAGAAACTTAACCATGCAAGGAGAAACAAGTATTGTGCTGCTACTACAGTAATTGCAGGCCAGCATACCCATTTCTCTTGCTGGAGGATTCGTTGCTGCTCCAGTATTTGTTTAGGGACTCAGAAGCCAAGGGAATGAGATCCTTTCTGTCTCAGATTGTGCCCTTTCCCCAAGATATTGGGAGAAAAATGAGTCTTCTTCTGGGTGCTAGGCAATTAAGTAAAACATATTGATGGTATTCAAACAAATCTAGAGTGGCAGAAATCTATCAGAGTAATTTAGGAAAACTGTTCACCATAGGGATTTTGGAATACGTAGCAAAATGTAGACAAAATCCCTTCTTAAATTTTATTCCCAAAAGATAAATCCACTGGGAAATCAAATTTTGTAAAAACCTGTCAGTAGCAAAGAATTTTTTTTTTCCCCATGATCAAAGATCCTAGTCTTTCAGGGAATAGGTTTCCAACAAGTCTGTTACTTACCTGCGTATTTTTTGCCATTAGTATTAAGTTTAAACATTTAAGGATTGATTTAATATTTATGGCATAGTTTAATAAAATTTTAGTGATGTAAGGGAGCTGGTTGCAAAGATGTGCCCCACAAGAAACTCATTTACTTACAGAATCAAATGCTAAGTAAAATAAACAGCTTGGCTTTCTACTGACATTTTATAGCCACCTTAAGGGAAAGGTAGGAAGGGGGGTTGTGTTGCCATGTGGGTTTAATTCATGAACTTCCACTCAGAGTGCTCAAAGGCAATACGGTAGTTGAGCCAAGTTTCTCTGTTAAATCACAAAAAAAGAGATTTTTTTTTTTTTTTACCAAATACAGGGGATCAACTGCAGCTGCAAAGAGGAAATTTAGAATTATCATCATACCAGTATCAGAAGGTCCTTTATATTTATAGCTTCATAAAAGTTCACAGCTAGAGTATTTGCTGCCAACTCATAAAAGAACTAATGAAAATTTCTGCAGATTTTTTTTTTCATGGACAGTTATTTCTTAATCCCCTAAATCCTGATGAATTCGTATATTCAAAACATTTGTAAAAGAGGAGGGAAAAGGACTTCTTGTTGCTTTAACACGGCAGGTCACACTTAAACTCACTATGGGACAAACTGTGCTACAGTTTGTTAGGTAATATTGCCATACTCCAAGTGTACCCATTAACACCAAGAACACTGTTTGTGACAGTATTATTCAATGTAAAAGAGAAAGTTATATCATTATGCTGCCTTTGTGAAGGTAAATTGCTGTATTGTTTGGATAAACTTTAAAATTTGATTTATAATCATAATGATTATTGCTTCAACATTAAAAAAAAAGTAATTATGCAGTAAGTTTCTTTTAGATAAGTAGTATTTGGCAGTAATGAAAACCTTGTGTTTTAACATACATCTAAGAGTGTTTTAAGTCATAATTCACAGGTTCTCTGAGCTTTTGTGACTAAAAGCAGAAAGCTTCTTTTATTTACATTCCTAAAAACACGAAAATTATATCAATGTTTTTCTCTTCAGCTGCTGTGGAAAATCATTCCCAAAAGAAAAACTAGTGATAGTAATGAGTTAGGTGAATATTTATCAAATCTGAGGGTAATATGAGTTTTTGTGATTTTTTTAGTTACTGATCATATTCCCCCCCCACCCCCTTCCAGTTGTTGTTGTGTTTGTAGCATCAAGGCTGCTCTAAATTTGTCACTTCTACATTATTGCTCTGTCCCTTCTCCCCTGCAACCTCATCTAGGTGGAGAGAGCCTCTCTCAAGAATAGCATGTATTTTTGAAGTTTCAAGCTTAAAAGTTAAGCTTGGAAGTATCTTTGAAATTATGTAGTGAGAAATTCTGGATCATAATAATATAAGGATGTCACTTGATGCCACCAGAGTATAGAGGACATGTTTCAAAACCAGAATGTTTTCAACCTTATTGCTGTAAAAGGATTTACCTCTCGGAAAGACAATCTTCCTTAATCAAAGGAGCTAAACTGGAGTCATAGCATCAGTCTGGTTATATATTTAAACATACATTCCTTTAGAAGTAAAGTGGTTTACATAGGTGCAGTACTGCAAACTAGGAGAAAATCACAAGAGATTCTGAAGCTCTGTAAAGAGCAGAATTGTTTAGGAACTGCCCTTTGTGGGTGGAATGAGGAGGGGAAAAGAGTGGGAAGTATTGGGGAAAAAAGCTCCGTTATTTTCACCATGCTGGTTCTCTAGTTTTCTGAACTTGTGAATAGGGGCAGTGTCTGTATTATTTTCATCTGTGTAGTTGTGAGAAAACTTACTTTTTTTTTTTTTTTTCCTGCCAAAGAGTAATAGTGCAGTGAAAAATTAGCTCTTTTGTAGATCTGAGACACGCACCTAACAGAACTGAGCCATTCAGGCTGTCCTCTCAGCCCAAGCCATTTTATCATTTTGCATGCAGTGTGCCTCAAGCTGTGAAGCTATTTGTTGAACTAGGGCGTGTTACTGTTTGACTGAGAGGAAGACAAATGTTCCATATTATCCTTAATTTCCATATAATTGTTTTAATCTTTGTTTTATAATAAATGTATAAAAATGCCCTGAAGGTACATTTCTGTTTGGTATTGTAGGTGTCTCATTTAGAGTCCAAGCAAGATGGAAATGTTCAGGTCTTCTTTTTCTTCCTCTTACCTGAATGGTTCACAAGACACCCTCCAAAAATGAAATATTCAACCATTCTCACTGCAGAACTCTACCTCCACATGTGAAAGTATGTGAGGTTGTGTTTCCCATCCATGTCTTTCTGGATATGTTTAACAAATCAGATTAGGACAAGTGACAGCTTAGACTGGAGAGACATGTTCCTGCCAACTCCACAAAGCATTTCACTATTGCTGGGAGATCATATATTCCAAGTTAAAAGGAAATGGGGAGTGAGGAAAGAAGGAATATCTTACCTGCGACTCACCACTGTGTCCTGTCTTTCATCTTGCCTGTATGTTTATTCAAAGAGGCTGAACAGGTAGTCTTATGTAAAGAAAATTACGATCTTCAGAACTTCTGAAGTGTCGAGATTTATGAGAAAACACACAGGAGTCTTGTATGGAGTCCTTTCAGTTTGGCACTCTACCTAGGTGTTTTATGCCCAGTTAATGACAACTTGTCTCAGTTTCCAATGGCCATCTGCCTGCAGCCTTCAGTCTCAGACTCTTTAATTTATAGTGGCATTTTTCAGCTGTGTCTTTGTTTAGGGGTAGGTACTTCTGGGTGTCACTCCATCCATACACCTGAACTTCACTCACACAGATCTGAAAAGGTGACAACTCCCTCGGGAGTATCCAACCAAAGAGCACACTTTGACACAATTCTTCCACACTCGTCTAATGGGAGGGAGTTAGAGAATTAACAGAGCATAAATTGATAAGGGGGTCAAAGAAGGTCACAGAGAGTTTTTCCGTTAGGTTATCATTAATTCTGTAGAAGCTAGAATAATCTGAGGAGATTAACAAAACATTATAATCCCACTGTAAAATATCTGTGGGATGCCATATATTGCTATAGAAAGTCTAGCATTGTATAATATATTTCCGTAAGAGTATTCTTGTTTGGTTTTGATGAGAGGTGGTATACTTGCTGAAATTAGTGGGGTGGGAGGGTTGTCTGTGCATGCCTGGCAGAAAAGAGAAATACGGAAACTTTGGATAGTTCTTTCACAAGTTGTTTTCAAGCTTGAAATAGAGCCTAGTCTTCAGAGGGGAAAACAAGCATCCTGATTTTACCAGATGTTAATGTTTAGTTCCATGGTCTCTTTAATAACAAGCCCAGTGAGCAGGGGAAAGTCATATGAATACATTTTTTGACATTTTGTTTATTAGCATTTTATCTAGGCTAGTAGTAAATGAATAGACTTGTCAGCAGAAATCTCTTGGTGAAGCAAATAAAGAATCTTAATAGGCAGGGAGAACAGAACTAACGGCAAATTGCTCACAAAGAGCTCTAATTTATTGGTTTCTTTTTCATGAAGATTCTGTTCTGGATTCTAGCTTTGCCAGAAGAAACAGCTGAATGATGACATGGATTCTCAGAAAGAAACTGTGCTGTCTGGTAGGAAAGGGGAAGACTTGAGGAAAGAGTCTATTTCTTTGAACGCTTTCTACAAAATACTTCATACCACACAGTGAAAAGTTTTCTTAGTTTGATTTGTTGGTTTCAGTGTACTGGCCAAGTCTACGTTTATGGAAGTGCTGTGATGCCTGATTCCGCTTATAAGTGACTGACTACAGTAAAAGAACAAATGAGGCCTTCTCCAGGTCTCTGTTGTGCAAATGATGCAGAGCCTTGGGTTCAGGATATTCACCTTCACGGAACTACTTCTTCTGGCTTGCTGTAGAGACCTGTACCCACTAGTGCTACTGGCACACCACTATTGGGGCCAGTAGAGTTCCTGGGAGGTACAGAACTTTCCTCCCCACACCCTAGTTAGGCCGGCCTGTTCTCCCAAACAAGGGAACAAGCTGCAAATTCCAGGGTTAAAATTACGGAATTTGTTTGGCATCTGCTTAGTTACAAGATGGGATATTTCCTATTTTGTCACTGGCTGTGCAGTCAACAGCAGTCACAAATGTAGAGCATGCAACTGAATAAAGTTGTGTAATTAATAGAAATAAGTGTTGTCTACACTGCATTCCTCCCCAGTCTGTTGGTGCAACATAGACTGTATCTGTAAGACTCTTCAGCCCCATGAGCATAAGGAGCTGTCACGTATCACGGTGCATTAGAAGTATCTGTGGACTCTTTCTCAACACAAGTGATTATTTGCCAAGATTACTAAAACTTTTCTGACCCAACCCATTCAGCCTTCAGTTTTATGTTGGTGGTATCAGAGAAAGTGCTGTGTTTTCAAAAAAGTAATTGCTGAGTGACCTCATAGGGCAAGTTCATCCTCTTATTCCTTCCCCTGCCTTGGACAAGCAGAAAAGTGCAGAATGTAATGATGCATCCGTAAAAGTACTTGAAGTCAAGATGGAAAAAGGTGGGAGGGGTAGGGAGTGTAGTAGAATAAGACAGGTCAAATAATTTTAGGGAAATAATTTGTTTCTTTGATTAATTAGATTTCCTTTTCCAGTGTTAAACTCATTCTCTGAGCCTCTATCATTGTCACCTGACCTTGTCAGAATGTCATTCTGAAGTATACAAAAAAAGAAAAACCAAACATACCCAAGGAAAAATGCTGAAACATGGCAATCTAGAATTTGTAATATTTTTAATTTGGTACTTTATTGATATTTTAATTTATTGCTCTGTTGGAAGCATTCCTGACTTTCAGGTGGAAGGAAGAATGAAAGAACAGGTTAAGCCATGTAAAGGTAGTAAGACAGTAGAATTGGTTTGATTATTTAGACTAATTGCATGTTGTTGTTTTAATTTTTCTTCTATGTTCCTAAAATGAATTTCTTAATTTCATCCAGTACAATAACTTCTGTTCCAATAAAAGCTTGTCAGGCTTTCTTTCCTTCTGGAGAAACAACCATAGAAAACAAAACAACTGTTGTAACAACTCAGGAGATGTACTTGTAGTTTCTCCTGTGTTTCATGTTTTCTTTGTCTGAGACCCTGATGGAAGAAAGACAAGACTCCAAGAATGTTGTTTAACAAGGCTGTAACTTTACATAATGTTTCAAGGAACTATCTGACAATAAGTCATCCAGCACAGGTCATTCATCCTATTGTAATCCACTTTGCAAAGGGCCCCTGTCGGCTCTCTACCCCATTAACCAGACACAGCACCATTGCTGAGACTTCACTGCTCTCCCCTCATGCAAGACAAGGGGAATTGACTCCTCACTGTTCAGGAGATTCAGAGCTTCAACTCGTTCTTCACCAACTCCTTTTATTAGTAAGTGCTTTTCCCTATGCAACTGCAATGCCAGCTCTCTAAATGGACAAGAAGCCCTTATGAAAAATTCTCTGCAAACAGGAATTTGCTGGATTGCAACTCTCCCTCTCTCATCCCCTGAAGAGGGAAGAAAAAGAGTAAAATAAAATGTTTGTCACAGTTGCTCACCATGAAGATGCTTTTCTTCTCACGTCCACAGAGACTGTGTGACATGTATGGGAAGGTTCTGACGTGCAGTAATTTTACTATGCTAAAGCTGCTGTAATTTTTGAAGAGTCAGTTTCCTGGATGGAAACTGGAGGCAAGAGGAAAAGTTTATAAGGTATTTTGATTTATTGAAAGTGATCAGGAGAATGGGGAATGGAAAGGCAAAAAAGACCTAACATCTACGACACTGTTTAGTCAGAAACTCCTGACACAAGCTCCTCGGTTAGGCCGTAAGATTGAGAGCACAGTAAGTTCTGATATCACGTTACCAGTTTTGAAGGTACCAAAAGCTTTTTCCAGCTCAGACAAATCTTCTCCATCTCTCAGGCTGCCAGAAGTGGGTTCTGACTTACTAGAGGCCCTTCCATACAACTTTGAAGGCTGGATAGCTCGCAAACACTGATTTGTTTTTTTTCTGAATGGGGCAATCACTTTATGAAAATTAACATTAAAGGCAACCTTATTTATCCATATAAACATCAAATTAACTTTATGCCACTAAACAAATAGGGTGATGAAACGTTTAGTTCCCTTCAATAAACCAATCTCTAAAGATTTAATTAAAAATATAATTTTATACCCCCCTATTTTCCAGTTACTTCTCTATGAATGAAAAGAAAAATGTGGTCAAAATATTGAAATCTTGTACTTTTTTTCCTGAACATTTGTATTTTGGTGTGGGAATATATAAAATTTACATTCAAAGAAGTTGTCTTCTCAAACTATTTTTCATAACACTTTCATCAGATGATCTTAATTTTCTGCACGTCATTATATTTTCAAGTTGACACAAGACTGGGCTGTGATATTTGCACATTCAGGATGTAATTGTGTATCTTGACAGTGTTTCTGTTTGTGTATGTTTGTTTGTTTTTTTAAATTTATTATTATTTTGACTTAGAGGAGTCTAAGAAACAAGTCATTCCAAAACGATTCCCTTGGCTCTTTAGGTGATTTTGCTCTCCTCTTTTTAACCAGGGGAGCTTTCACTGGACTGTTCTAAAATGTGCTTTAATATTATAATCAAGTGATGATTTGTACATATATTGGACATAATTTCCTTTTCTTGCAGGCATGTAATGTAGATTTCTTCAAGGGGAAAGGGATGATTTTAATTTAAATTGCATAACCAATGGGACAGGGACAGATTATCATTAGAAATGGGTGAGGGTGGGGGAAAAAAAGGCTTCTGATTTAGGTAGAGTTCTAACAATGTACTGCTTTGATTTAAATTACCCAGCTAAAAGAGGTTGCATTGGAAGACATGCCATGCTGGATATCTAAGGAAATGCTGTGAGCGTTGATCATTCGGTATTTGAGAATTAGTGAATTAGCAGTACTTCCTGCTGGAATATAAACAGCCTGGCAGGCAGATTTCATGTTTCTGTTCCCTGCTTTTCTCTTCCCTTAATCTCACTGCAATTAATTGAATCAAAGCCTAGACAGAAGTGAAGCACTCCCATTTTGTCACTACATACATGGGATTGATGAAGCACATCTGAATCATGATTCTGACCGTCTCCTCAGTTATCAGAAACCAGCATTGTCAGTGATCAAAATCTGTCCTCAACAGTGGCCTCTTAGGGTCTCTGTTTGCACCTATGCCATGCTCAGATACTCAGTTTTCTTGACTTTCCCCTGGTGGGTTCTCCTGTCTTCAGCAGCCTGAGACAATAAGCACAATCCAACAGAGAAGTGTAACCACTTTTTTTTTCTATCTTATCAGCAACATTCTAAACTAGAAAATCCTATTGCTCGACTCTGTACTCTTTGAATTTAATTTTTATAATCCCTGGGTGCAAATCTAGGGGGACTTGATTTTCACAGTATACTGCAGGCCTGACATGTTTCACCAGCCTTTGGACCTGGGTGGGGAATTGTATGATGTCTGTTGTAGGTGCTGCTAGTGGCTGGGTCTGAGATGACCCCATGGCTTGGTCTCACTGACCAATTTTACCACACTCAGAAAGTACTCAGAAGTTGTATTTTTCTGTAAATGCTAAACACATGATTTCAGCTATACTACAGACTGCGTGCTACGCGTTGCTTTTTAGAGGGCTGTTATTTCCACTTGATCTTTCATACCATATTATCTTCTATGGGTATGTCAGTGATAAAATGAAGACTAGGGAAAATGTGAGACCTCTCTGGAAGGAAACAGGAGCCCTGGTTACTCAGGATATGGAGAAGAGTGATGTACTCAATGACGTTTTTGCTTCAGTCTTTACCAGCAAGTGCTCCAGCCACACCACCCAAGACACAGAAGGGCAAAGGCAGGGACTGGGATGATGAAGAACAGCCCACTGTAGCAGAAAGTCAGGTTCAAAACCTTCTAAGGAACCTGAAGGTGCACAAGTCCATGGGACCTTGATGAGATGCATCCACAGGTCCTAAGAGAACTGGATGATGAAATGGCTGAGCCACTATCAATTGTATGTGAGAAGCTGTGGCAGTCTGGTGAAGTTCCCACTGGCTGGAAAAGGAGAAACATAACCTCTGTTATTTAAGACCCAAAAAAAAAGACTTGGGGAACTACAGGCTGGTCAGTCTCACCTCTGTTCCCACCAAGATCGTAGAGCGGATCCTCCTGGAAACTGTGATAGGGCACATGGAAAAAAAGGAGGTGATTGGTGACAGCCACCACGGCTTCACTAAAGGCAAATCATGCCTGATAAATTTGGTGGCCTTCTGTGATGGGGTTACAGCATTGGTGGATAAAGTAAGAGCAACTGACGTCATTACCTGGACTTATGCAAAGCATTTAATACTGTCCCACACAACATCCTTGTCTCTGAATTGGAGAGACATGGATTTGATGGATGGAACACTTGGTGGATGAGGAATTAGCTGGATGGTCACACTCAAAGACTTGGGATCAACAGCTTGACGTCCCAGTGGAGCTCAGTGATGAGTGGCATTTCTCAGGGGTCAGTGTTGGGACCAGTGCTATTTAATTTCTTTGTTGGTGTCGTGGACAGTGGGATTGAGTGCACCCTCAGCAAGGTCACTGATGATACCAAGCTGTGTCAATACACTGGAGGGAAGGGATGCTGTCTAGAGGGACCTGGGACAGGCTGGAGAGGTGGGTCCGTGCAAACCTCATGAAGTTCAACAAGGCCAAGTGCAAGGTCCTGCACATGGGTCGAGGCTGGGTGATGAGTAGATTGAGAGAAGCCCTCGGGAGAAGGACTTGCGGGTACTAGTGGATGGAAAATTGAATATGAGCCAACAGTGTGCACTCACAGCCCTGAAAGCCGACTGTATCCTGGGCTGCATCAGGAGGAGCATGGCCAGCAAGTCAAGGGAGGGGATTCTCCCCCTCTACTCAGCTCTCGTGAGACCCCACCTGGAGTCCGGTGTCCAGCTTTGGGGCCCCCAATGTAAGAAGGACATGGACCTGCTTGAGCAGATCCAGAGGAGACCATGTAGATGATGAGGGGGCTGGAGCACCTCCCTTATGAGGACAGGCTGAGAGAGTTGGGGTTGTTCAACCTCAAGAAGAGAAGGCTCCAGGGAGACCTTCTAGCAGCCTTCCAGTACTTAAAGCAGGCTACAGGAAAACTGGGGAGGGACTCTTTGTCAGGGAGTGTAGGGATAGCACAAGGGGTAACAGTTTTAAACTGAAAGAGAGATTTAGATTAGATATAAGGAAGAAATTCTTTCCAGTGAGGGTGGTGAGACACTGGCACAGGCTGCCCAGAGCAGCTGTGGCTGCCCCCTCCCTGGCAGGGTTCAAGGCCAGGTTGGACGGGGCTTGGGGCAACCTGGTCTAGTGGAAGGTGTCCCTGCCCACGGCAGGGGGGTTGGAACTACATTGTCTTTAAGGTCCCTTCCAACCCAAACCTTTCTATGATTCTATCACGTTATGTTGAACAATGAAATCCAGACTGTATTTTTTCCTGCCTAAGCTAAAATGAAGTTTGCCACCCATTGCTCGTCTCAGTGGTTTGTGTGGGAAGTGTACTTGTGCGGGACTGTGGTCAGTGGAGCAGAGCTTTCACAGCTCTGTGTAACGATGCCTCACAACATGGGAAAACCTGCCAAATGTGGTGCTTTTCCTTGCCCTTAGCAGTCAGACTCTGTGAATAGGCACTTAAACAGTGAATGGGAAGTGGAGAGATGCCCTAATTTCTTAATTCTTCTATGTCAATGATGTAGGTCACAAGTAAAATCTTTTTTATGACCTGCAATATTGGGATTGTGTCTATTTCAGAGCTCATTAAGTTTTGATAACTAAGGTAGTTTAATGACACACTGTACTGTGGGGTTTCTTCTTCAGTATGTATGTATGTTTAACATGATTATGTTTTACGTATGTAATTCAAATGGTAAATACTGGAAAGAAATATTAACTATTTTCTTTTTAAGAAAAGAGTTAGGGACTATTGTCATTTTAAAGGCAGCTTTAAAATACTTTTTAATTGAACCTCTGTTTTGTCTATAAAACCTGCCCTCTAAAGTCATACCCTAAAAATACAATACTATTTTGTTTTTCTTCCCCTAGCTTTACACTATGTGGTTTTGAATTCAGTCTCAATTAATCATGTCAGTGTAGTTTTCTGACCCCAACATCCAAACTCTTATAGTTTGCAATATGGCTGGGAATTTGGATAGGAATTGCCATGCAGTACAAGGGTGAGTTTTTCAAAACTCTTCTACTAAAGACTGTGATGAAGTGTTTTATGCCTGTACTGTCTGCAGTAAGGAGATGCGGAATTAAGTAGACCTGTAAAACATAAAAACTCCAGACCTGCATATGATTATTCATATTAAATTGAGGTAAATTACATTGCTCGATGAGAGAGTTTTCCAGCTCTAAAGCAAGATTTGTTGTGTTTCTCTATCTGCTTTATTTTTACATGTGAAATACTGGCTGTGAAGGGGAGCATGGAGTAGTGCTCTGGCCTTTCATCTCTGGAGAGAAAGGGATTTGTAAATTGGATAAAGGTCAGTAGGGACTATTAGTTTAGTTGGTGATGTCAGACGAGTTCTTCTCTAGATCACACAACCACTGTGCAGTTGGCAAAAGTATGGTAATAGGCTGTGGTCTGTCAATTTAATGAGATATCGAGGGGGATCAGAAGGATCGAGAGAGGTTTTTAGTATCCACTGCAATGCTGTGCAAAAATCTCTCACATAAGAAGGGAGATGCTTTAATTATAGCCCTGAAAAGGAAACATGGCTTATTCTCTGGAGCTCTGGTCTGAACTGAAGTCCACACTGGTCACTGTTTTGAGGTATTCAAATGCAGGAGTTCGTTTGGATCATTCCAGAGAGGTCAGAATGTGCCTTTCTCATAAGGCCAACTCTCATGTGAGTGTGCCTTCACCTTGCAGGGATAAACTAACAAAAGGCATGCAGATGCCCCGGTGCCTGATCGAGTTCAGAAGCCACTCTGGTGCATTCAGCACGTTTGCACTATAGGTAAAGACTGCTGTCCTGGGACTAGAGTGTTACTCACAGACTCTGTCCCCAGACAGCAGAAGAAAATGGGAAAATAGTAGAGTTGCATTGGTTTACAGGCACTTTGTGTCCCCTACTAATAAGCAGGTAGCTATAGTCTTTTTGTGATGATGATAATATGAACAGGGCTGTAAATTATTCACAGAAGTAACTAATGCATTTTATATCTTCTCAGATTATCCAACAGCTTTGCAAGATCTATGAAAATACTTATTGTTTGGAAATTGCACTGAGAGTAATTCCAAGAAAATGTTCTTGGGTTTAGACAAGTCCTTTGAAAACATTGATTTTTCAGAATCTGAGAAGCATTTACACATTTTGTTAGTCATTTAGATCATGTGGTATTTTTCCTGTCCCTGGCTATGCAATGTTGATTCTTAGCGTGACTACTTTATTTCAGGTGGAAAGCATCTCTTCCATCTGTTTTTTCTAATCACTAATTTGGTGAACATTTGTCACTGAATGCATTCCTTGTATAGATTTTATGGACAATTAAAATAACAGTTGCAAATGCAGCCACAAAAAGTTTGAGGTTTTGTTTTTTTTTTTTTAGCAAAAGTTTATTTTAAACGTTTTGAAATCTCAATTAAGTTCATGTTAAGCTATTAAATAAGTATTAAGTGTAGTGTGATGGCCTGGCTGCTGGTAACGTGCTCTGGCTACATCTCTGTGTGTGCTGGTTATGGACTCCTCTGCATGCAGGTCACTGGATGTGTTCACAAGCTGACTGCACGCACAAAACATCACCGTGTTGCATCTTTCTGATACTTATATCAAGCAGGGACTTGCACATGCAGTTGCCTTTCAGAGTGGACAATGTTGTCATACCCTTACATACAAGGAATTAGGAGCTCATCTCATTTCTCCTAAGGCTCTTCAGTGAGAGTTGTTCTTTCTTTTCTTGCAAAATGACTGGAAGTACAGAGAGATTTGAGTGCTTTATCAGCATCATAACTATTCCTTGAGAAGGCTCCCCACATCTTGAAGTCTATAGCTATGGAAAATAAATTCATATTTCGCATGTAATTTTTTTCTTTTAACCTATTTGTAAATGATTTATTATAGTGGAAAGTCAGATGATGATAAGATAACACTGTTTAGAGGTCATTAAAGAGTTTTCAAGAAGTTTCTACAAAGGTACGGTTCTTATATTGTCAGTACGATAAGAAAACCAACAATTTATGTCAAAATTTTCAAAATGTGTTTGTCTGATAAACAGTCTGCTCAAGGGACATCAATCATACTTCCTTCCCAGAGTATATTGTATTTTTCATGAAGTGAACTTCAGTGACTCTGCACATTCAAGTGTTTGATATTGCAGCATCTTAAGCAGCATCTTTTCTGTTGTAGTGACTGTAATGCAGTGTGCAGCTTGGTGCCACATATTGTACCAGGCACTAACAACCAGAAACCTTTGCTTCTGCAGAAGCCAGTGATCATATCTTCTCTAGCCAGGTGAGAACGTGATTGATATGATCTCCATTGCTGGACCTCAGAATATGTTTCTTCTCTCAAAGGAAAGATGTTTCTGTAACATAAAAATTTAGTGTGGAAGATGGTCAGAAGGGAGTTACAACAAGAGGCTGCTTTATAGAATACCATTCTGGAGGGACATTCTGCATCAGTATCATTGAGAAGTATATTTGGCTAAAACCAACTAAAATACAGACTGTATAATCTACATTCTCACTGTTTTTCTTAAGGTGCATTTCAGCTTATTACCGTATAAATCACTTCTGAATTGCCTTGAGCTGAAACAATGCATCTGATCTTGGGTTAAAAGCTTGTAAGTGCTTCTTTATGTGAACAAAGTGAAATCAGGTTATATTAATAGAAGTATTAATTAATTTGCCCTCATTTATTTAGTACAATTAGCTTTACTGAAAAGCCTTTACCATCTTTAAGTATTGTTAAAGTGTGTGCAGTGTTAGTGACAGAGTTTTATCTGGAACACCTAGTGATGTGTCAGATAGTGTAGAAAATTATTGTCCGATTTGGAAACCTGAGACATTACAGAGAAATGCTGTGGGGTGCGTTATAATGAAAATACCAATCCACATTAGCCATGGTTGCTATAAGCAAAAATCTTAATATCTTGGCCAAACCTACTTAAGGTTCATGTAATAAACTCACATTCCTAATTTTATTAGGGATGTGCCAAGTTAAGCACTTTGCTGGCCTTTGGACAGATTTATAGCTTGACTTGTGCTGAATTAGTGTTGACTGACAAGAGGGCATTGTTTTATAGGATGCTATTTAAATAAAAACCTGCAGGGTATTTCTGTAATGTTGTCACTTCAAGTCCAAACTGGAAAAAAGAAATGTGTATTAAGGAGGAATCTTCATTAGCTTTCACGAGTTTAATCTTAGGCTGTCAAAAGCTTCCTTATAAGGTAAGACATTGTAACGCACAGGGACAAGCCTCATCTTTGTTCCAGGTTTTAGTATGAAAGCAGTCTGTTGGACTTACTGGAAACTGGGGAGGAAAAAGATGCCCATTCACTGTTACTTGGCAGAGTTGTGCATAGAGTGTGACTCTTTCCCTGTGACTATCAGAATGGCAATTGATGATAGTCATTTTACTTTGTAACTTTATTATGCGTAAATCACTTGTTCCAGGCAAAATGTGTCATCTTTTATTTATTCGTTGACTATCCTGGGCCAATGAACATGCTGACATTTTCATATGTAAAGCAGCCTGGTTGCAGATTAGAAAAATTGTCCTTCCTTTAAAAAAATGTTGGTTGGTGGATCAGTCCTTCCCCTTTATAACATAAATAAATAAATATTTTTTAAAGGGGAAAAAAAAGCATCTTCTAGGGTTAAAATTAGACTGTGTGTAACTGTTGTGACTCAGAGCAAAATATTGACCCAAATACCAATAAAATGAATCTGACCCTTCAGTCCTCCCTTGCCATGTATTTTTAAGTTTATGTGACGGACCATGCAGCCAGGACACCTGTATTGCTATGAATAAATTGCCCAGAGTCTTACCTGTGGTCACAAATTTGTATAGCTGAGTTGACCATTTATAAAAGGAGGAGAGTTATTCCTGTCTCACCAAGGGACTGAAAGGTGCAAGGAATGGATATGACTGAAGTATTTTGTAGGACTCCAGAACTATCATCTGACCAGTATAAAGCCTTACTTTTTACAATTAAATTATTAAATATGTGAAGGGAGTATAATTAGCACCAAAATGTCCTTAGTTTGTACATAATAAAAACCATATGATATAAGGAAACAGCTTCACTGGAGAGAATGGCAAAAGGCAGAGATCGGTGTTATAACTTATCAAGAATACATAGTTACATGTGAAAGATTACACAATAGATTTGTTTTAGGGAAAGAGATGTTGTACATACTGATTAAAGCCTGCGTAAATCAAATATTGGAAATATGCTAGTCATACCTAGCAGTGCCACTCATGCAATGGGTCTCAGCTATGTATCACTGATTTTCTTAAGCTTTTTGGTAGTTGTTACATACTCTCACCCCATCACATGCTCAGTCCAGCAAGAGTAAGGTGGGAGACTGAAATAATGAGAATTCAGCAACAAAATCGTGATGACTAGAATAGCAGCTGAGGAATAACTGATGTCAATGTAGTTTAGATTCATGCAGAGAATTTACTGGACTGTGTCTCACATGTTTAAATGTAAGTTTAATATGACAAAGAGTTTCCCTCACACATTTGATCATCATTATGTATTACTTAGAATGCTCCATATTGTGCATGGTACTTTACCAATGTAGTTTAATTAAAAGGTTCCACTTGGAGTTGATAAATGCAGTAACATAAGGTTTACAGAGCCTTATTCCACAAAACATTGGCACATGCACTGGGGCGTTCGTGTGACTGCTGGTCGTTGATGGAGCCATTGCAGTGTTATATACCATGTTACAAGGCTGGCATGAGAATGTACCTAAACACCTCTTCATTAATGTAGTATTCACAGTAGGTGGTAATGTAACTGCGTTAAGAAGCTGCTTTAAATTGTTCTTACTGATAACTGATCTTATCCAGAAAGGAACACCACATACATATTTTTGTCAGCATTTGAACTGGAAAAAGTGATAGAGAAAGAGCATATTAGATTTTTTTTTTATTATTATTATTTTTATATGGGCAAGTGTAATTTAAATATCAAACAAACCTATTGTTGAGATCAGCAATTAATAGACAAAGTGTTAACCTGTTTGATATGTGGGTCCTTATCCTAGTTCAATCAATGGTAAAGTTTAATTCGGAGCAGCATTGCATGCTAATGTAAATATTTTGTTGTCTTCCAGTAATGTGTCAGGAGGCTTTTCTGGATTTGTGCTCAAGAGTAAGTCTGAGATTTGTGAGATAGCACCAGATGTGTTCATTGGTTTTGATGTTAGAGGGATCACAGATTTGTGCATAGCACAGTTTTGTGTTAATGGGGAAGTCACCTCTTCCTTCTGTACATAGGAGGATAGTGCGTACTTCTTTTGTTTATGTGCTAGTTTATATATTCCATTGGCAGAGGTACTTCACTCCTCAGGTCTGTAGCTGCCAATTCTGCTCCAATTAATAAGCATTAAACTAAACTCCCAACCTCACAAATCCTTCCCTGACAACTTCACACCCTATTAAACCCTAACTTTCTTGCACCTTAAAAATACTTCTTTCCACAATATAGTACTTTTCTTTATGGATATATGTATCACTGTTAGTAGAGTCTACCATAAACCTGCTTAGTTTAAGAAATCTGGGGTTTCCCCTAAAAATAATTCAGAAACATTCAGAATTAGAGGCTTAAATTAAAACAATAAAAGAATTATTATCCTTTAAATGTATGCACATGTGCCTGTATAACTGAAACCTGTGCACACAGTTGGGAACTTGCTGCATAATTGTTTGGTTTTGCAACTTAAATGTGTATTTGCACATTGCTAACTTCACTGCTTCTGAAATGTCAACCTCTTTATATTTGTGTTCCACACTGCTACACATTACTTCTTTTAACACGAAGAAAGCCACATATGTGATACTACATTGAAATATGGACTGTAAAGGACAATTAGAAGCTGTGTGACAAGCAGATCGAAGCTCTTCTGGATCTCATGTCATTCTTTCCATCAATTTCAGGAGAAGCTAGATCAGGCTTAGTGAGAAAGGGGAGGAGACGGGGATCAAGGATGAAAAGGAGAGCTCTCCTCCAAAATGCTGCAGAAATCTGAGAGCAAGTCAAAGCTCTTGCTGTTAAACACCACCAAACTCCAGGACATTAAAAAACTCGCTATAAATCAAATTTTGGAGCATAGACTTTCATATGGGTTGAGAAGCTGCCAGCTCAAGGAAAATGTGTGGGAACCAGGTCCTGGGAGCTGACACCCATTTCTGTTCCCTGTGCTACTTCTACTTTTAGCCAGGTTGTCTAGATTAAAATGCATCAACGCCCTGGGAGTAGGGAACATAAATTAATGGTCAAAACATCAGGTTATGATTCCACACGCTTTTTCAAGTTCTCCTTTTACACCCTTCTCTCTTTTATGCTGATCCTGCTTTGACAGGAGAACTAGAGCACAGCCATGTCCAGAATATCCTTGCATAACCTGGTGGTTATTACACTACCATGAGAGCTGGGAATTTGAGGTGGCCCCAGAAGAAAAGGGCCAATAACTGGGAGCCTCCCATTTCATATCTGACTGGATTTTGTGAAAGAGGAACTGGCTTCTGTTTCTTCTGCCCTTGGGTAGAACCTTGTCCTTGAAAAAGTGGTGGCTTTTTTGTTCACTCTCAAACCTGGGGTATGTATGTATCAGGTCTAACTATGCTATTCTGAAGGGCTAAACCTAAATCCTGAATCCAGAATCACCTTCTTGCAAAAGAAAGCGATGGTGAAGTCTTGCATTGATCCATATTTCTATTTCTAAGGGACACTTTTGATCTGTCCTATTTTTGTAGGTTATATTAAATGTGGTTTTGATTTGCATTCAAATTTCAATTCCTTTTGATAAACATAGTGTCAGCTAGTCTTCCTGGCACATTTCTTGGAGTGCTTTTGTTTCCCCAACAGGTATGTGGCCTAGCTTTGCACAATCTATTAGGCTCCCACTTCTTTCATCTGTCCCATTAAATTTGCTTTTTTTTCCCCTGCGGTCTGAAGACACTCTTGCACAAGTGATGTCATCTCTAATCCTATTTTTCATTTGTACCATGGATGTCTCTAACCACTCTTTAAATAAAAATACAACATGATTCTAATATGCTAAGGAGCTCCACGGATAACCGTATCATTTCAAAATGATACTGATTTTGTTTATATGCAACATAATCTTTTACAGTTCTTAGTCTTTATTTGAAGCATTGCAAAGTGGATTTTTATGAAAGGTATTATAAAGGACTCCTTGTTTTTTCATAACAGATTTGAACATTAACTGATCAGAGTTCAGATAAATAGTCTTTACTCTCCATTAAAATATTAAAAAGCCTTTGGTAGGAAACTGGCGTAAAGATCCTTCATTCTTGTTTAATGAACACTTGTTGGCAAGTATAACACTTTAATAGCTTTGCGGAATGAATTTTGTGTGAGCATCCTCCATTTCCCTGTCAGACACTTGTCCAGGTGCTGGGAATTTATTGGGGGAAGCATATTTTTACTCATTAGTTCTGTATTTGATTACAGAACAGTAAAATATGAACCACTAAGTCCCTGAGGCATAGCTGTGTACATTGAGATTAGTAATTGCATGTCATCGTGTTTTCCATTGGAATTTATATGGACAGATAGGATAGGTGCTTCTTAAGTAGGTTTAAAAGCAAAGCAAATTTGTATTTAATCTTTTTTGCAGGCGTATTTTCCCTAATGGAGTAAAGGTTAGGCTAGATGATACATTTTAAATATGGTTTTAATTTATTTTTCTCTTTTTTTTTCCCTTTGTTGAAGTATGAGATTTTCTTTCTGACAGACTAAAGGAAATATATTGTAGCTGAAAAATTTGACTCTGTATGTGCTAATATAAACAGAAGGAAAGAATTGTGGTGTTGTCAGCAATGGGTGTTTATGAATATATGTTTATATGCAATATGTAGACAATGTTTTTATTTTTAACCACCTTTTAATGCTGTAGGTATGAATGAAAATCATGTAGCAGTTCCAAGGACAAATTTTATTTGAACTGAGTAAAATAATGCTATTTTTTAGTGCCTATAGTATGCCTGTTCCTCAAAAACAGCTAGAAGTCCGTTTACAATTTTGCACATTAAGAAAACCCTCAAAATAAAAATGAAACTGATAAAAAAAAAAATAATAGGTTTGAAACATGAATTTCTTTTGGATCATTTTGAAGGGTTAAATCACACCAAACGTGCCATCCTCTCCTGTATAAAAGTGCTCATAAATGTGTTTTCCAAAACTGAATGTAATGAGGTACTTAATAGTCACAAAACTGGCACATTTGATAATTAATGTTCTTACTGACTTTTTGCTGATGCGGTATAGTCTTAAACAGAAATGTTAACTCAACACGTACTTGAACCATCAGCTGTTTAGAAACTTCCCCTTTATTGGTGTGAAATACCTTTGTGTGAATGCTTAGCAAGAGGCCTTCGTTAGCACACCTTCACCTTAGCATGAGAATGCAAACTGTAAGAGTTTCTGGTTTGCTGAGTACATATATCTGTACAAGGCATGCAATATTGTGATTGTGTTCAATGGGGAGCCAGTTGCTGTGGCCCACTGGCAAATGCAGAAATATTTCCACTTCCAGTCATTGAATAAATCAGCCTTCAGTTGAACTCCCACACTGACATCACAAACAGCAGATGTATGTTGTGTGCCAGCTGAACAGGAGACCGCACAAACGGGGCACAGAGTTCCCATGCTGCCCCGTCAGTGGCTCTTCAGTCATAGCAGCTGCCTGAACTTGCATTGGCCCACACTGTGCGCCTCCATTGCTAGTGTTTGATCAAAATGGTTGAAGGATGATGAGAACAAGGCATAATTTGTACAAAAGTAGAGATTTACAGGGTTTAATATTTAAAAGTGTCTATTTAAAACTAAAATGAGAAGACAGTATCTTAACCACATAGGCAAAATGCAATGAAAATAGATATTTAAGTTTGAAAAATAAGTGCTGAGAATGGGCAGTAAATAATTTTTTTCTTTCTTTTTCACAGTCATAGTCTATGGCAGTAGTGGCCGGCAATTTATTTGCTGGTAAATTCCCACTGATTTCACAGTACACATATTGAATATACTACATGCTACAGAACTGAGATTCAGAGGATTTTGAGGGAGAAAGAAATGTTGAAGGGTAATTGGAGCCACACAGGGAGAGTGAAGGAAGGATCAGGGTAGCAAAAGAAGGCTCAGAAGGGATTGTAGAGGCTATGGGGAAGCTGAAAGTGGATCAGAACAGGACAAATGGAGGTAGGAAGGATCAAAATGCCAGGGAGAAGGAAAAGAGAGGATTGGAGCTATATAGGAGTTCAGAGAAAATTGTGTGATCAAACAGGATCAGACCAATTTTGTACTAGCTGACACAAGGTCAGAGGAGCAGGAAATAAGGAGAGCTGGAAGAGGTATTTGGAACCTAAATATATGGAAGCAGGGAAGGGATGGGAGCCAAATGAGAAGAGCAAATATTAGAGCTGCATGAGGGATACAGCAGAAGTCAGGGTATCAGAAGAGCTGAGTGGGGATCAGAGAAGAATTACATGAAGAGCTATCAGGAAAGCTAGGAGTGGGTCAGAGAAGCTTACAGAGATTTGGTCAGAGATGACTAGAGGGGCAGAATGTTGTGGCATATTAGCCTATTGCTCAGCATACTACAGTTAGTTCAAAATCCCTTACAGAACATCTCAAAGGGTGGAAGTACCAAGAATATTAGCATGTTGTTCTATGGCAGATTTGATTTATTAACAGAAGCAAGGCTCTTGCCTAATTTAGCTCCTGTGAGGATTTGCCTTGTTGGATGTTGTCCTGGCTGCTGCTTCAAAATCTAGCAGTGATTTCTCAGGACAGCTGCAGTCATAAAGTACAACTTGAGGATTTTAGGCAGCTTTCCTTCTGAACATTCCAGCATCTGGAGGCTTATCCCAGGACCTCAGCATTATTTAAACAATTTAACTAAAAACCAAACTGAGATCTTGAAGTAGGCAGATCTCCTATGGAAGTCTTTATGAAGGTGAATTTTACCTGAAGAACACTCTTTAATAAATGCTTGCTATTGTAGACTAAATTAGCATAGTAACTATACCCCCACCTTGGTATAGTGAATGTGCTTCTTCCTATCCTGGCCTCCATACAGACTTTGTCACTAAGCCGCAAAGGTCGTTCATTTCATACTCATTTGCTATGGGATAGCTAATTCTGGCAGAGGCCATCACTTGCCACTGCTGATGGCGTAGATTTGCCAGTCCTCCCAGCACATAGCAAAGAACCTTTCTGAAAGCATTCTGAGAACGTGCATTCTCATTTTGTCCTATTCATCCCCACTTGAAACCAAACTGAATGGCATTAATTATCACTTCAGGTAGTAAATCAGTTTCTCATTTGTGAAAGGAATGCTTCGTCTTGAGTCCCTTTTTGTTTTGTATAGCCAGAGGGCTATCGCAGATGGTATTGAACTCATAAGAATCATTTTAGCATTACTCCAGCACAAAGCACATTATAAATGGATAACCTTGTTTACCTAAAAAGCTGTGAATAACTGTGGCTTTAAATTCAATGATTCTCCTCTGTCTTCCTTCCTCCAACTCAAAAACATATATTCAGAATCTTACTTTAAAGTCAAGGCAATGTGCTGATTGACTGTACTGACATAATTGTCTTAATGACAAGACACTGAAACTACATTGTTAGATATGTCGCTTATCATCACTATTTATTTGGGTCTGTTCTGCCAAGCTTGAGTTATACTTCTTATACATAGTGGTTTCAGTCAGTCACTTAAACTGCTTCAGTGTTGAAATAACATTTTTTACAAGTCTTTTAGCTGTAGTTCAAGAGAAGGAATTCTTCCAGAGTGTCATTAAACAGGGTTCAAAGTTTGTCCTCACAGAAAGGCTCAAAGTTTGAGCACTTAGAAAATGAGTTCTTTGATCAGTAAAATGATTAGTGAAATTACTTTCTCTTTTCTCTTTTCTCTTTTCTCTTTTCTCTTTTCTCTTTTCTCTTTTCTCTTTTCTCTTTTCTCTTTTCTCTTTTCTCTTTTCTCTTTTCTCTCTTTTCTCTTTTCTCTTTTCTCTTTTCTCTTTTCTCTTTTCTCTTTTCTCTTTTCTCTTTCTCTTTTCTCTTTTCTCTTTTCTCTTTTCTCTTTTCTCTTTTCTCTTTTCTCTTTTCTCTTTTCTCTTTTTTTCTCTTTTCTCTTTTCTCTTTTCTCCTTTTCCTTTCCTTTCCTTTCCTTTCCTTTCCTTTCCTTTCCTTTCCTTTCCTTTCCTTTCCTTTCCTTTCCTTTCCTTTCCTTTCCTTTCCTTTCCTTTCCTTTCCTTTCCTTTCCTTTCCTTTCCTTTCCTTTCCTTTCCTTTCCTTTCCTTTCCTTTCCTTTCCTTTCCTTTCCTTTCCTTTCCTTTCCTTTCCTTTCCTTTCCTTTCCTTTCCTTTCCTTTCCTTTCCTTTCCTTTCCTTTCCTTTCCTTTCCTTTCCTTTCCTTTCCTTTCCTTTCCTTTCCTTTCCTTTCCTTTCCTTTCCTTTCCTTTCCTTTCCTTTCCTTTCCTTTCCTTTCCTTTCCTTTCCTTTCCTTTCCTTTCCTTTCCTTTCCTTTCCTTTCCTTTCCTTTCCTTTCCTTTCCTTTCCTTTCCTTTCCTTTCCTTTCCTTTCCTTTCCTTTCCTTTCCTTTCCTTTCCTTTCCTTTCCTTTCCTTTCCTTTCCTTTCCTTTCCTTTCCTTTCCTTTCCTTTCCTTTCCTTTCCTTTCCTTTCCTTTCCTTTCCTTTCCTTTCCTTTCCTTTCCTTTCCTTTCCTTTCCTTTCCTTTCCTTTCCTTTCCTTTCCTTTCCTTTCCTTTCCTTTCCTTTCCTTTCCTTTCCTTTCCTTTCCTTTCCTTTCCCTTCCCTTCCCCTCTCCTCTCCCTCTCCTTCCCTTCCTTTCCCTTCCCCTTTCCTTTCCACATGGATCTATATTTCTCTCAAGTTAGTGCCAATAATGCATTTTCATCTACAAAATCTCTCTTCTTTAGGATCACAATTGAGCTGCAGGTACCATCTCAAACTTTTGAAATGTCCTGTTGTTTAATGTAAAAGCATGCCGTGGGAAATGCAGACATTTTTATGCTATGTTGCTTATATGAATCACCAAGGTTTTGGCTTATATGTTATTTTAGATTATGTTTCGCTGTGTAGTTGTGAATCTCCTTGCGGTCCTTTAGCAGATTCTTGATGTGAATGTAGTTCAACAGATAGTAACATTTAAGCAATACTACGATCATGGGAGGTATCAAAAAGGATTTAAATTAAACTTGGTATCATTCTTCCGTAGTTCATTCCATTGTAAGAGAAGCATTGTCATTAAAAGGTGAGTAGCAAATAAAATATGAACAGTTAGAAGTCATAAACAGGATGTGCTTATTCAGGGATGGAAGCAATCTCAGGGTTGCAATTATTCGACTTTCTGTGGGGATGTCCTTCCTTCTGACTAGTGCTAATTGAGAGGCAAAAAGATCTTTCAGCCATCCTGATAAATTCAGCAATGAGGTGGTTTATTCAGCATAGGCTCATTTTGCTTGTTGTTCGTAAACCAAAATAGCAGATTAAAAAGTTCATATCCTGAAAAAGAAACTTTGGATTCAGACCTGCGTCTGATGAAACTTTAAATTATCACTTCCTTTTATATTTGTCAACATCCAGACATCTTCATTATGGCACAGTTGTTCTTCCTTGGAGAGGATTGTACCTCCTATATTAGTGGTGTTAAACTTAAAATAATAAAAAGATTGGGCAGACTTTGAAAGGGCAATTTTAAAAGGGACCCATAATAACTATAACTTCCATGATGTTGCTGAAGAATCACAGAGGTTGTGATCTGAGTATAATTAAATAACTTGTAAATTCAGTGCACATGTGAGCTTCCTTAGGTGTGACTGGGAAATTCTGCCATACAATTATTTCCAGGAACTGGGACTCCTACAGGTTATTTCAGTAGGAGTAATTAATAATAATTGTTCTTATAGCAGCCAGAAATGTCTTGAACGTAGTGTCAAATAATTACAAAAATATCCTAAAAACATTATGGGTCACTGCTATCATTATCAGGAGAGAAAAATTTATATTTGTAATTGAACTAACAGCAGTCAAAGTTCAGTTAAGCTGTCACTGACTGTGAAATAGCCAGTTATAATGCAATGTGTATATGCATTTGGATTCATAGTCTAACTTGCTAAGTCATTGTATTTGACTTTCATGAAATAAAGTATTAGTAATACTGACTCAATACATATGACTATCACATGACAATTTTATTTGCTTATTTTTATGGAACATTCTGACTGTGTAGGAATCAACAAGCTTGTCAAGTTCTGCAATATTGTTAGGGTAATTAATCAGTCTAGTTATATTCTCCTTCTGTGATTGTATTGAGAAATTATAAAATTATGCATGTCTTCTCTGTCTCATTTTGTATATACATGCACCCCAAGTGTATAGTGTGTGCATGTATATGTATATTTATTTGTCTATTGTGTGTGGTGAACCATACACACATGCACATACTTGAAATATTTGCTATTTTGCTAGAGAAGCTACTCATCATGACCTATTGAACTGTAGAGTTTTGAAAGGCTACTGTAATGCCTTCTTTGCTGTTGTCTTGTGTAGCCATTGGCTTTCTTTACAAAGTTAAAATACTGGTTTGAACTTAGGCAGACACGGGGAAGTGTTATCTATAGCATTGGTGCAGCCTGTTATAGAGGTAGAAGTAGGCTGCAAAGTTCAATACAGAATTTTAATTACTTCAAACCCTCAGGTGCATTGACCATGAGCAGTAAGTATGGGTTTAAGTGTGGATACTGATTTGAAGATGTATTGCAGCCTCCTACCACATGGGATACCAAAGATTTGAAAGATCAGGACTTTGGGTTATCAGATCTTTGGGATAGTGAACACATCTCAGACGTTTGTCTATGATGCAGACCTAACTCGGTACCTTACTATTCATATGTATTTAAGAATGTATATTTCAATATTTAGCCTGGTTTCAGATCACCATTTGAAATTTCAAATGTTAAAAATCTAGTTTTATATTTTGTAGCCTGAAAAAGGCTGATGACAGAGTGTAGGTGGGATGCAATTGCTTCTCTAAAGAGAGCTAGACAGGTGGCCCTTCTGGCTTGTTTGCTTTACTTTGCGTATATGTAGGCTTTGGTCCTGAAAGCACAAGTGCCTGCCTCTTCATGTATGTGTAGTTCCACTGAGGTCTGTGGGGCTGCTGATAATAATTAAATTAACTCTCTGGTAAGTGTTTCCAGGCTTAGAGACTTGGATAGGGGAAAAAGGCAATAAGAACAGATTCTAATTTTTGACTTTTCATTAAAACATCCTGTGTGATTTCTGCTCATCCCTACAATATAATTCTGGTTTTTTCTCCTCATTTAGATGTATTGCTTTCAGTTTTGTTTGCTTTAAGTATGGAAGCTCTTTAAACCACGGTAGTTACTTACTTTGGGTTCAATGTCCCACATGTGAGAACCAGAGATGTATTTTTCCCTTGGGAAAAAAAAAAAAAATTCAATTTTGGACTAAGGGTTCATGTCAAAGATGAAAGAAAAAAAAATTATTTGTAAGCCATATTAAACATTGATCATTAAAAAGGAAATTAGAACATGTCATGTCAAATATCGAGAGAGAGAGAGAGAGAGAGAGAGAGAGAGAGAGAGAATGAAACGGAGGGAGGGAGTTGAGAGGCACATTCCTTGAAGTAACTAGAAAGAGTCTCCTGGTGAAATGGAGGCATCCTGGGGATCACCGACTTTAATTAAGTAGAAATGATCAAGGCACCAGGGTACTTCCGGGGGATTAATGACTGGCTGGGAGACTTGATGGCCTCAGGAAAAGCTGTAGGCCATTAACCCCAGCCAATCCTTCGTTTTTCAGGAAATGCCCTGTGCCAAGGTCATTTTTGCTATTATAGCTAAGGATGAATCTTTTTCGTAGTCTCATGAGAGTCATGGAGTCCATGATTTTTGTGTTGTTTTTTTCCTCTTTTTAATTTCTGACTTATGGCATATGGGGATATTTTCATTAGATTGCCTGTACTGTAGTGAGAGAATAGCTTGATACAGTTCTGGTCCAAATTTTATGAAGATTAGTACACGAACAGACCCACATGCATATTAGCCAAAGGAGCATCAAGGGATTAATCAATACTCCAAAAGCATGAGGAGATTCAAGACTGTTGGATTATTAAATTTGATCCCAAGAATAAAATTGAAGCCTTTAATAAAAGTTTTGTTAGTGAAAACAGTCTTGGATCTATGTGGATAACTTGTACTTATAGCATCCCATGGCAGAGTTTCAGAAGTTTTTGTATAGCTTTTTGCTTCTCTCACCATTTTTTTTCCCAGAGTCTTGAGGGATCAAGGAATGTATCAAAGCTGCCATTCTCCAGAGCCACTTCATTCATTTGGGAGAAAGTGAAACCAAGAAATGTGTTTTTACTACCAACATTATCTGCCATTTGTTGTCCCCTCTCTGTGGTTCTAGGATTCTTCATACCCAATAGCTACACTACCAAGGGCTTCCCATCTTAGCTCACCTTATGCCATGAACAGGGACATATAAAAGGAAGGTGTTGCCAAGGATTGAAACCAGGCTTAGAAAAGCAAGGGAGCATTAACGTCTTCCTCACACTGAGTCCCACCACATTGATAAAAATGCATTAGATATTATTGGGCATTGTTGCAATTGGAGGAAAAAAATATTTCTAGAAAATATGGCCACTGCTCTAGGGTTCCCCGTCTGCAGTCCTTTTATCTTATTTTTACATCGGCAGATTGTTACTGAGATGGGGGCTTTAAGGTTGTGCATCCTGGGAGGTGAGCCAGCCCTCCTTCCAACCCCCCATTTACTGGAAAAGCATCTTAGAAACAACTGCTAAAAATAGAATTGTTGATTAAAATAATTTAAACTAAAAAGCTTTTAAGCAATAGATCAAGCTCTTTAGCTTTATGAGCTAAAGATAATTAGAAGCTGTCCACTTAATACTCTTGACACAGAATACTGTTGCAGCCACATATAATTTTATTGCTTATCTACAGAGGTCAGAAGCAAGGAACAGACCCTGTGTCTCGTTTAAACACTTCTGCTTCAGCCACTGTTCCTATTCCATCTTATCTTGAGTAGCTCATGCTGAAATCAATTCATAATATTTTGCTTGTTACACTTAGAGACGTTATCACCTACAAAACATGCCTTAATAGTAACTTGGAAAACCCTAGCCAGCCTTCTGTACAACATACATTTGTCCTCGGCTCAGAAAGCAGCTTACCTGGAGAGGAGCCAGCAGGGCCAGCTCAGAGGAGGCTGCTGCAGTGGCAGACTGACAGATGCCTACTCTTACCTGCCTGGAGCAGCCCAGCGTCTGCATCTCTCCCTGTCCCCTGTATTTGTCTTACCTTAACAGACATGTTCTCTTTCGACACGGCAGATGCCAGTCTGATAGATTCACTGTAATCTGCTGCTGTTCTCTTACTGTCTGCCTTCAGTCTTTCTATGTATACATCTATTTATGTATAATATCCTGTGTGCTTCCAAAAAAGCAAATAATACCCTTTTTCTAGTGACTACATGAAGGATTCTGATATAATGATGGCAGGCCATAAGGCCTAATAGTTTAGTTATTTTAAAAATTAATGGTGACTTTCACAGTTGGTTTCTATCCAAATCTTTCTGGTTAATTGGTTAGATACACGCTGGACTTAGAATTATTATATGTAACTACTGGTGGGAAAGGAAGAATGATTAGCACTGTTGCCATGCCTGCCATTTATCTGGTTTCTAAGAGTACACAGGGAATCCTAATCCTTTTATTTGTTTGTTTCTGAAAGAGCTGGGGCAGCAAGTGCCTGTGCACTTCCTCAGACCCATAGCCAAGACCCCCCAAGTGAGTTTTCTTGCTATTTGTCTGGAGATCCTGTGAGGATTCTCATTGCATTCTTTCACTTGACTCCATGTCAGGTGAGTGGGATGCTTGATTTTCCAGGTCAGGGCTGTGGAAGGCAGAGGTAAGGTTTTCTTAACTAGAGAAATGATGGGTAAATAGATGCCTCCACTGCATTCAGCAAGTAGAATAAATATGTATGTAATGAGGGAAAAATAGTGGATAAAGTAACATGCCCGAAAAGTTACATTTAAGGTACCTTTAGTCTAAGAAGACCTGAAAGTTCTTCAGCTCATTTACCTGCAATTGAAATGGAACTTTTTGGACCAAAGGTTATGTTAGCAGCACTACTATATACCATGCTTTTTAAGAGGAAAAGTGAAGAATAACTTCTCCAGTTGAAACTGCAGGGGGAATTTTAGGTATGCAGGATGTAATTACCAGAACTGGAATTTGGCCAGGTCACTGTGATTAATTTAACACCCATATTCTTGTTAAATTTGTCATGGATTTTTTTTAATGATCAAAAATGGTTAGGAGTGGGCCTTGGCTTTCCATTTCACCCACCAGAAGTAAATGAAAAATACCAAGAAAGTGAGCTCTGTTATTTGATTTGTATTCCACCAGCCATTGATGTGGAATTAGCTTAAAAGCAATTAAAATAATAAACGATATATTTCAACCAGAATTTAATTTGTTTAAATCAAAAGAAATTTTTGTACTTATATATATATGTAACATATTTCTTTATTTTATGGCAGCAGGGTTGTTGTAAGCATTATACTATGGAGACATAACTTCTGTGGGAAGTTCATCTTTTTGTAGTTACACTTCCCCAATAGTAACATGAAATCCAGTCATAGTAAACACGTGTATGGTTGGTGTTTCTAAATAGCAGTATGTTTAACATAAGCTATGTTTCTGAGTCACCTTATTCTGATGCACTGTAAAATACTCCCCAAATCTCAGCATCAATACTACTTTCTTTTTTATATATTTCTTATTGATAACATTGATGAAAATGGGCATAATTTAGAGTTTCTCCACAATTGGCGTCAGTCAAAATGAGTCCCTTCAGAGTAATGCTATAGAAGCAGAGGACC